>NC_084464.1:153535561-153836126 GCF_027409185.1 Cynocephalus volans | reverse complement strand
TTAATTGGGCTCTTTATTTTTTTATTATTGAGTTGTAATAGTCCTTTATATATGCTAGATATAAATACCATATCAGACACATACTTGGAAAATATTTTTTCCCATTCTATGGGTTGTTTTTTACTTGCTTGATTGTATCATTTGCAGCACAAAAGCTTTTAATTTCAGTGAAGTACAATTTATCTATTTTTTTCTTTTGTCACTTGTGCTTTTGGAGTATTTAGCTAAGAAATCATTGCCTAACCCAAGGTCATTCAGATATACTTATGTTTTCTTCTAAGAATTTTATACTTGAAGCTCTTACATTTAAGCCCCTGATATATTTTGAGTTAAATTTTTGTGTATGTTAAAAAGAAAGGGTCTAACTTTATTCTTTAGCATATGGATATCTAGTTGTCCCAGCACCACTTGTTGAAACGACTGTTCTTTCTCCATTGGGTTGTTTTGGTACACTTGCCAAAAAACAATTCACTCTAACTGTATGAGTTTATTTCTAGACTCTTAATTTTATTCCATTGATCTATATGTTTATCCTTTTGCCAATTACACACTTTCTTGATTACTATGACTTTGCAGTAATTTTTGAAATAGTAGGTGTGAGTCCTCTTAGTTTTTTTTTTTCAAGATAGTTTTAACTATTCAGGATCCCTTAAGATTCCATATGAATATTAGAGTCACCTTGTCCATTTCTACAAAAAAGGCATCTAGGATTTTGGTAGAAATTGTGCTAAATCAGTAGATCAGTTTGGTGAGTATTGCCATCTTAACAATATTAAGTCTTCTGACCCATGAACATGGGATGTCTTTTACCATTTATTTAGATCTTTAATTTCTTTCCACAATGTTTTGTAGTTTCCAGTGCATAAGTTTTACACGTTTGTTACTGTTTTACCTTAAATATTTAGAGGTAGCTATTATTTCATGTAATGATCTTTTAAATAATCAGTTCCATGAATTTATTGCCACTGTGCCTACTTGGCAAGGCATTTTAAGCTGTTTATGAAAGCTCTTTAAGGATGTAAATTCTTTTTTTTTTAACTGACTTTGATCACCCATAGTACCCAGTTAAAGTATAAGTTGTTCTACCAAGAAATCAGATTGTAAATTCTGAATAAACAATGTTTACTGAGAGTTAATTTATTATGGGCTCTGGGAACTAGATGTTGAATATGGAATTAAGACAATATGTCAAGAGATATTGGGGAGAGTCACCTCAAAAGTGACTTTTATAAAATATGCAGTCCATGACTTACAAATGATTTTTGGCTATATATAACATTCTACAGTTTATAAATTTCTTATTTCCTTCCAAAACCTCAGACACCCATGATGGTCAAGGGCTTAGACACAAGAAGTCCCTTTAATCAATTCAATAACAGAGGTCAGCAAATTTTTCTGTAACGGATCAGACGGCAAATATTTTAGACTTTGCAGGCTATCCGGCCTCTGTTACAACTACTCAACTCTGCCACTGTTGTGTAAAAACAGCCACAGATAACATAAACAAATAAGTACGGCTGTGTTCCATAAAACTTAGTTTATGAAAACAGCAGGCAGACCAGCTTTGGTCACCATGCTGTAGTTGGACAACCTCTAGTCTACCATGAGGTACCTAGAACATAATGCTGCTCTTACAGACCTGTAGAACTAAACACCATAGGCAGTGGGTGATTTTTCAAAGACAAACCTTTTCCACTGTTACAACCTAGAGTATCAGAAGCACATCTTCACCAGGCATTGAGCTGACTGAAATGAAGATGGAACCTTCCAACTCTATGCCTTTGGTGATGACTCACTCCTGAGGAGGGAGGGTCCCTAGAAGGCAGAGCAGGATTCATGTAGTCAGTGAAGAGCTACAGCAGCCCAAGCCTTCTGTGTTAGTCTGCTAAGGCTGCCATACGAGGTACCACAGAATGGGTGACTTAAACAAGTTTATTTTCTCACAATCCTAGAGGCTAAAAGTTCAAGACAATATGGGGTTGTTTCTTCTGAGACCTCTCTTTTTGGCTTATAGTTGTCTGTCTTCTCTGTATCTTCACATGGTCTCCCCTCTGTACCTGTCTATGTCCAAATTTCCTCTTCTTATAAGAACACCAGTCATATTGGATTAGGGCCCACCCTAATGACCTCATTTTAACTTAATTACCTCTTTAAAATTTCTATTTTCCAATATAGTAACAGTCTAAGGTACTGGAGGTTAGGACTTCCAACATATAAAATTGAAAGAAGGAACATAATTCAGCCAATAATACCTTTTCTCAAAGGAAACCCAGAAATATTTAAGTCTGAAACCAGTTCCTAAATCCCTTTTTCTTTTACTTCACTTGTCCCTGGACCTATACTGCCCACTTCCCTTCCCATGGCCACTACAAGCTATGTAGGATGTGGATTTCTTCCCTCCCTAGTCTACCAAAGAATCGATACAACCTCTCAGCTTCTCCCTGACTTCTGTAGACCATAAAGCATGCTCACAGCCTTCTGAAGATTTGTATAATTTTAAAATATAATGTAGTAAACATCCTTTTCCTCTTTCAGAACTTAGATCTTGTTAGGAGAGACATAGTCACACGAGGAGAGGTCATGGTATACACAATGGACCAAAGAAAGATTTGTCTATTGCATTGTTAGCAACAGTAACTAACATTAACATAGACCTTTACCACCAAAGATAATATACCCATATGTCATCGCTTTTGATCCCCATGGTAGTTTGTGAGGAAAATAGGACATCCCCAATTTACAAATGAAGAATCTGAGCTTCAGGGAGTTTCAGTGATTTGCCTAAGGCCATACCACTAGATTAAACAGCAGGAAAGATCTAGGGTTCAGACTCAGACCCAGGGGTTATTGGCTCCTCATATTTCTCAGATAGTCCACCTGCTACCTCCCTATTTTAAATGAAAGTTCAGGTGCAGCATTTCTGATTGAGAAAAGGAAGCGAGGCTGGAGAGTGGAGTTGCTGGAAGAGTGAAGAGCAGATCTGATCCTAGGAGAAAGGGGAAAGATAAGCAGGCTGCAATAATCAGGAAACACCAAACCCTAACCACAGGGTCAAAGGCATGCTTCCCCTCCACCACCTCATGGGCCGATGGTCACCAGACAAAAGTCTGAAGTACTAGCTTAGGGGAAAAGTGAGGGGTGACATGCAGAGGTGCCCATGCTTCCCCAAAACCCGTGTCCAAAGGGAAAGATGGCAGATGACTATCCCAAGACATGGCTGCTGTCTTGCTAGCCCCATGACAGCAGGGTAGCAAGGCTTGGAGAGCCATTTCAGATGCTCCCAGCTGATTTTTCTTAATATGCAGCTTCTGTAGGAGAGACACACGTAAGCCTGGATCTACTTGCAGCCTGTTTACAGAAGAAATGGTCTGTGGGGGATAAACCTAAGGAGAAATCCTCACATCAAAATATTTTGTGTTGAAAGAAATTGTACAATCCTTTTCCCCTGTCCTCCAGAAAAGGCTTTTTATTTTCTAAAGGGCATGTTGCTTAAATTGTTCCAACCAAAGCTGTGCAGAGCTCTTCAAAGGGCCTTCTATGGCTGCCCTTGGGAGACGGTGCCAAAACACATTAGATTTTGAAGCTCTAATATGAAAAAATGTTCCTAATTCAGATCCCCCAGTTTCCTTTAGCAAATTTCATGGTATTATTTCTCATTACACTTCCTCTTGGCACTATATATAATCCTACCTTTCTTTTTACCCTTCAGATGGTAGTCAGGAGTTATTGCATCTCTCCAATTCATCACTTAGCTAAGACATATAAAGCATATTGAGTTATTTTAGCCACTTTCTTCAGGCTTAAGTTCTTAATATGATCGCTTTATCGTCCTCAGCAGTATTCTGGCAAAAGAACTCAAAGTTGGGAGAAATTTAAAGATCACCTTAGTCCTGCCACCCAATTGCTATCTAAATCCTATCCACCCAGCTGAAAGTGAAAAGAAATGCGAATGGCTACTCAGTCTTCAGGTAACTCAATACCTTGTGAGTTAACCCTTTTTTATTTGGACAGTAAAGATGTATTTTCTTGTATTATTTTGTCCTTGTGGGGGAAAAAAGTCCCTAACTTCCAAAAATAGTTGGAATACCATGCTCTGAAGGTCAAAGAGAGGTCCACCTTGTACACATATGGCCAATCAAATAATAAGAACAACTTTTGAGCTCATTGCTTACCCTCAAGTCTCTAACAAAAGTTAGGAAGTAAGGGCATACATAGTTCGTTTTAATTATGAAGTGAGCAATTTGTTTACCTACCTTTGATGTTTACACCAAGAAAATATCAAAATGATATTTCCTAAAATAATTCTATTCTCTCCAAAGTCTTCTTCCAGTCACTGCCCAATTTGTTCTCCCAGGAGAGCCCTAACTTTACATCTTTCTCTTTTACCCATAGCATTTCCCTTAAGTCCTTACTAGGTGACTGATTAAGAAGTCTAGCATGTGAATTTGGACTAATGAGTGAGTTTAATATAGTGACTTAGCCTTTTCTAATAACATTATTATATTTTATCGGAGACCTTAATGCTTAACATGGTAAGTACATGATGTTGCAAACATCAGGTGACCTAATAATTCAAAAGAAGTGAGACCTCAAGATCTGGGCAGTGCTTTCGACTCTTTTAAACATAAACTATTTGTCTAGCCTAGGGCCAATACTGGAGATTTACTCGTAATGTGTTTCAGGTTCTAGAATAAACCCACATTTCAACGTTGAAAGAATTGCTTACGTTATTTTGTTTTAGGAGATGACTCAACACGTCTGCCATAAGCTCAAAATCTGCTCAGCTGAATGGCATTTGCATCTGAGAAGTAAGGGGCTTATCATAAGCATTCTCCTGTGATTACTCATATATTCAAGGGAAGAAAACTCTCGGCTAATTCTTTGCTTCTTTGCATTAAGTTCTTTTTTTCTTTTTTTTTTTTCTTTGCACGCATTTCTAGAAATCCCTTCATTATATGGACAGAGAGACCCATTAGCTCAGCCGTCTCTCTATCAGGGGAGGACACCCAAACCTTCCTTGACTGATGGGAAGTTAAAGGTCTCCCAGGAAGGAAATGCCACTGCCTCCTGTGATTACCTTTGCCAATGTGGCATTTAAAATAACACCATATATCTCCCTGTCCTTTTCTTGACTGCAACCCCTCTGAGTCTCCCTGACGTTTTCTTTTCTTCCCATAATGACATTTTAATTCTCCTGACTCTGCTGGATTAATCTTTGCTGAGCTCTGACCTTCTCAAAGAACCCCGGCAGCTCCACTTGCTTCCAGAATAAAGCCAAATTCTCATCTGGTAATCCAGATTCTTCATGAGCCATCTTAATCCCATCTTTCTGGGCTACCTCCCACATTCCCTTCAGAAATCCTCTGATTTAGGCCAAGTAAACCATGATATCCGCCTCCCATACACACAAGCATTTTCACACCAGCTCTTCGTGTCTTTTCTGCCTGGAATGCCCTTTGCTACTTGTTTCCAAATGAGTCTGTTCCACCTGCCTTTCAAAGCCTAGTGCTAATGCTTCCATGAAGATTTCTTTGATACTGTTCATAATTTTTGCTCTAAAAGCCTTATGGAATTGTGGAGCTTTTTTAACCTTTTGGGAAAAGGGAAATTTGTGGTATCTGCATAGTCTAACTTGTACTATTTCATCATCTTCCTACCTGACTATAATAATCTGCTCTACCAGAGCCTAGGACTGTGCCTTGAATCCAGTGGTGCTCAATAAATGTTTATCCAATAAGACCAAACTTAAGCCAGTAACCTGAGTTTATTTACAAACTCAAATTCGAATGAAGAGGAAATCAAGAAAGAATAAATGGCATATATATATGTTTAGTTTAGCTTTTTAGAATATTGAAAAAAAAGCTCATAACTTGCTTTCATCAAGTTGCAATGCTGATAAACTGTGCTGGCAGCTATTTTACATCTCACCTTCTGCTGGCTCCCTCCCCACTTTTTATTCCACTGGTGCTATTACATCGCTCCTAACATTTCTGTGCTCTTCTCTTAAAGTCTTTGGAGCTGTTGCAGAATATCATATGCCTTATAAGCTGTGAAAAGTGGAACAATTCAATTTCCTATCAACATTACTGTGGGTGATCTTCCTTTGCTGCTAATTCTAAAAAGGACTGGAATACACAAAGAAAACATCAAAGTGCTATTTCCTGAAATAATTCCATTCTCCCGATGCCTTCTCAAAAGTGACAGCAAAAGCAGAGGAAAAAGGTGCAGCTTCCAGGAGCTAATGATAGTGCCACCATCCAGGACTGCAATAATTGAGTTTTAATGTCCTGAGTTGTTGCTTGTCATAAATCCTCTATATGTAAAACCCGAGCCTCTGCTAGGCGAGATTAATGGTTAGCAGTGTATATAATATTTATTAAACCTCTTTTTATGTTGCTTGGCAATCTGTGCTACCATCAAACAAGTTGAAATAATTGACATTTAGCACATCAACCTGCTCTTGACTGAGAAGCATGACATTCATGTAGATAGTAAACATTTGGCAATTGCTGTAAATGTCTCCAAATTTAACGTCATGACCTTTTCCCAGGTAAATGTTTTTGGATAAAATGTAAATAATGATTCACTGTATGTCAAATACCACAGTATGTCAAATACTTTGCAATGTCAAGTTTACTGTCTTGTTACCCTCCAGAGGTTCATAGATTGGTTGACCTGTTGCATCTTTCAGTGAGTTTTATATTAAAGCTCAGTATTATTTATTATAATTCATTGGCTTTCCATAATCTTTCCCCACAATACTTCTGATTAAGAAGAGTGGTTTGGTTTTATTGTGTAATTAAATGAAACTTGGCATTTTAAAAATCCATACTCCAGCGTGAAAAAATGAATTCTATTTCAGAGGCCTCTAAAACAAGGACACATAACATGCCGCAGAATCTCTGGAAAACTTCAAATCATCAAATAGAAAGTAGAACTAACAGATTCAAGGGGCCCATGCTTTCACCTTCTAACATTTCTGGGCTCTCCTCCAATCATATAACAAATGCTAATGTTATCAAAGCATAATGTGATTGCATCTGATCATGCTGCTCTATAAAAATTCATCTTCATTCATCAACGGGAAAAGGATCACTCTAATTAATAGTCCAATAGGTCCTTCCATCTGCACTACTGCATTTAAATAGTTTCCCTAAGAGGAACTAGACTTTTCATGTGATGTTCACTTACTACACATCAAGTGCAAATAGAATTTTTTTATGCATGTTCCATTTCTTTAGTTAAAGTATCCTAGACAGAGTATTTTTCAACTGTAGAAGGGATTCAATTAGAATATTTTAATGTAGCAATAGAAATAGATATGCATTGATGTGCTAAGAATAAAATTAAATCTAGTTAAAATTTTTCTGATGTTCAACAATAAGACGGGCATTTAAGTCAAATTGCTAGAGAGATTTTTGGAGAGGAACTCAGATAATCAGTTTAGAAAACAAAAAGGTATGAAGACCCATTTCGTGCCCAAGTATTCACTTTGCATTTTGAACATTCTTTTTTAAACATTCTTTAAACAGAATTTTATTGAGTGTCTACTCTGAGAAAATGGCACGCTCCAGACATCGGAACTTCAGTTCTGAAGAAGGCATCAAGGCACCTTCCCTCACAGAGCTTACACTCTAGGGGAAACTTTATATTATGTACCTTTTCTTTGTTTCCACAACACCAATTCACAGATCAAGCCATTGCAACCTCAGAGACCATTTCTTCCAACACCCTGATTTTAGACATGGAAAACTTTAGTCCCAGGACTTTTACATGACTTGTCCAAAGTCACCCACTTCCACTGGCAGAGTGAAATACCTGAGTTCCCCTGCTTCTGAGGAGACTTGTGGTTCTCCCACACTCCACCTTATCTATTCTCCAGTCCATGTGAAAATAAATTACAAAATGGCATTGTTCTTTGCCTCACCCGGATTTGTCACCTTTCTTCCCCTGGGTGACGGAGCTGCAAAAGGATTACTCAAACCCCATTTCTTCTGAGCAGTGAGAGACACCAAAGGGGTTAATTTTCCAGAACCCTCAAGAGAGAGGCATTCCTTCTTTTTGGAAATTAACCACGAACTGGGGTTCTCACCCTGCATTTATTCTCCAGACTGGGAAGTCACAGGAAAAGAACATAGGTGGGGTTATGACCAATTATAGTTTAACAGTAAAGGTTGGTAACATCAGTGAAATAACAAGGTGACATTCTATACAATTTGCAAAAGGTTGAGTCATCCACCAACAAAAGCTTGATCTTAGCAAATACTATTTTTCCCTATAGCAATTTCCCCAGCATTTTACATATCAATCAAGTAACTTGTCTGTGCTTGAGCCAGCAACTCTGCTGTATTACAAAGACTTTAGCCTGAGGAAAGTTTCCTGTCTTTTGCAAGGTTAACATTTCTATATGTAATTTTAAGAAGTTAGGCTAAACCTGAAACTGCAGGGCCTTGGAGGGCCTGTGAAATACATTTGCTTTATAAATATTGGTATATTCCACATGGCATCTCATACCAAAGTATGAAAAAATTATCTGATTTTCATGCAATTGCCACTACCTGAAAACACAACAAACTCCCCATGTACCTTGTCATATTGCTTAGGAGTACTGTCAGATTATAAGCAAAAATAATAATGGTGATTATAATCATATCAAACTCCTTTATAATGCCTGTTAGCTTCCAGACCTACTTCTAAGCTCTTTACATATACCACCTGATAGAGTTTGAATGTATTGTCCCCACCAAAGCTCATGTGGAAATCTGATCCCCAATGTGGCAGTGAGGGGAGCCATTTGAGTCATGGGGGTGGATCCCTCAGGAATGGATTAATGCTCTCCCTGGGGGTGGGGACCCTGAGTGAGATCTTGCTCTATTAGTTCCCATGAGAGCTGGTGTTTAAAAGACCCTGGCACCTCCTCTCTCTCTCGCTCTCTTGCTTCCTCTCACCATGTGATCTGCTTGTACCCGCCGGCTGCCTACCACTTTCTGCCATGAGTAGAAGCAGCCTGAGGCTTGTGCCAGATGCAGCTATCCCAGAATCATAGACAAAATAAACATCTGTTCTTTATAAATTATCCACTCTCAGGTATTTCTGTTCTAGCAACACAAAATACACTAATACAGAAAATTGGTACTGAGGAGTGAGGTGTTGCTATACAGATACCTGAAAATGTGGATACAGCTTTGGAATTGGGTGTTAGGCAAAGGCTGGAGGAATTTGGAGGACCTAGAAGAAGACAAAAAGATGAGAGAACGTTTGGGACATTTTAGAGATTGGTTAAATGTTTGTGACCAGAATGTTCATATAAATGTGGACAGTAAAGGCCATGCTGATGATGAGGTCTCAAATAGAAATGAGGAACTTAACAGGAATTAGAAAAAAGATAATCCTTGCTACACCACAGCAAAGAATTTGGCTGCATTGTGTCCATGCCCTAGGACTTTGTGGAAGTTGGAACTTATGAGATGTGAACCAGAGTATTTGGCAGAAGAAATTTCTAAGTAGCAAAGCACTAAGGAAGCTGCATGGTTACTTCTAACAGCCTATAATGAGTTGTGGCAGAAAAGGCATGATATAAAGCCAGAATTCAAAAGGGAAGCAGAGTGTAAAGATTTGGGAAAGTTGCAGCCTGGCCATGCAGTAGAGAAGCAGAGAGCTGGAAAAAAATGCAAGGGTAAAGCAGATAAACTGGTTCCTAAAGATATTAGCTTGGCAGTGAGACAGCCAGATGCTAATAGTCAGGACAATGGTAAAAAAAAAAAAAAAGCCCTAAAGGCATTTGAGAAGTCTGGAAGGGTGTCCTACCCATCATAGGCCCTAAGGCTTAGAAGAACTGAGTTGTCCCAGAGGACAGATCTGGGGTGTAGCTGCCCTCAGGAACGTGCTCCCTTCATTCCAGCTGCTTCACCTCAAGCAGCCCCAAGTGTGGTTGGTGCAGCAGCTCTGGAGAGTAGAAACCTGAAACCTCAGTGGCATCCACATTATGTTAAGTCTGCAGGCCAGCAAGATGTGAGAGCAGTAAAGGCTTGGCAGCCTCCACCCAGATTCTAGAGGATGTATGGAAAAGCCTGGGGGCCCAGGCAGAGACCTGCTGCAGAGGCGGAGCCAATGCAAAGGCCATCTACTAGAACAATGTGGAGCAGAAATGTGGGGTCAGAGCCCCCACCAGGGCAATGTCTAGTAGAGCGAATGTAGCAGAGCTGCCACAGAGGCTCTCAGATATATAGAGGACCCCAGATCTATAAGGCCACTGGCAACATGCAATACTGGCCTGGAAAAGCCACAGGTACCAGTGCAGCAAAATGGGTTGCACCTTGCAGAGCTGTGGAAGCAAGGGTGCCCAAGGTTTTGGGGCCCCAGATGCTCCACATTGTGCCCAGGATGCAGGACTTGTAGTCAAAGAAGATTATTTTGGACCTTTAAGACTTAATGTCTGCCCTGCTGGGTTTGGGACTTGTTTGGGAACTGTTTGTCCTTTCTTTTAGCCTATTTCTTCCTTTTGGAATGGGAATATGCACCCAATGTCTGTTCCACCATTGTATCTTGGCAGTAGATAAGTTTGTTTTTGATTTTTACAGGTTCACAGCTGGAAGAACTTTTGCTTTTTGTCTCAGATGAGACTTTGGACTTTTAAGTTGGTGCTGGAATGAGCTAAGACTTCTGGGACTGTTGGGATGGAATGATTATATTTTGTATGTGAGAGGGACATGAGTTTTGGGGGGCCAGGGGTGGAATGATAGACTTTGGTTGTGTTGTCCTTACCAAAACTCATATGGAAATCTGATCCTCAATGTGGCAGTGACAGGACCCATTTGAGTCATGGAGGCAGATCCCTCAGGAACAGATTAATGCTCTCCCTTGGGGTGGAGGGCCTGAGTGAGATCTAGCTCTATTAGTTCCCACAAGAGCTGGTTGTTTAAAAGACCCTGGCACCTCCCCTCTCTCTCTCTTGCTTCCTCTCACCATGTGGTCTGCTTGTACCCACTGACTGCCTGCCACTTTCCACCATGAGTAAAAGCAGCCAGAGGCCTGTGCCAGATGGCAGATTCTGTCCCAGAATCGTAAGACAAATAAACCTCTGTTCTTCATAAATTACCCAGTCTCAGGTATTTCTGTTATAGCAACACAAAACAGACTAATACACCAACACATTTAATTCTCACCACGACCCTCTGAAGTAAGTGTCGTTATTATCCCTGCTTTACATATGAAAACTGTTGAGGCATAGTGAAGTGAAGAAAGTTGGTCTTAAATACAATTTCCATCAAAGTAATGAGTCAATGTAGCCTTTAAAATGAATGAGCTTCTAATGTGCATTGATGTTGTGAGCTTTCCAAGTACATTTTTAAGTAAAAAAAAAAAAATGCATTTTCATGTGTGTAAATATATATACATATATATATACACACACATATGTGCATGTTGCTGTTGTTTGTTTTGTTTCAATCACCATGGAACTTTGTCAAAATATATTTTCCAGGGTCCTAACCTAACCTAACAAATCAGATATACCTGGATGGGGTCTACACCTAAGGGTTCATAAATAAATGATTCTGACAGTACTCTTGGCTAAGATTGCTTGTCCTGGTGCAAATGAACTCAGCAGGGTTCTAATCAATTGATTTGAATAAATCCTATTACATTATAAAGTCCAATAATCTTAAAATTCTCAAGATATTTCTATATTTTTAAAAAAGAACAAATATATCTCACATCATGTGCAGGAAAAATACATACGAAGAGGAGAAAGAGCTGGTTGTCCTTGCTGACATGGGACATTTCAGCATGTCCACCAATATGTCTTGAAATTTCTCATGTCACCAATATGCCAGAAAAGCAGGCATTTAACTGTTAATCCCTGATTTAGACCATTGAACTGCAATGCCCTTTAAGGCTAAACTAAATTTTAAATTCAATTCACTTGAAGGAGTTCATTGGTGACCTTTAAGAAATCAATTGCACAGTATCCCAGAAAAAAAGATGATCTAACTTGCCTATGAGTTGATGACTTGAAAAGACATGCGTATCTAAATATATTGGGAGAGCACTTCCATGTTTAAAGTGTAATGGCAGTCTGCTATGTTCTACTGGGAAACTTTCAGTCCCCCCAAAGAAAGACACAACGAAGGAGTGAACACTGAGAGCCAGCTCTGAACTGGGTACTTTGCAGAAACATTTAGCAATGTTTATAAGCACTGTTTTGGCCTTAACCACTCATTGTTTTGACTACTTGAATAAAAGTTAAAGTTTTTTTGTATTAAAATCTTTATTTTAAAAGCAGTAAATTTTCTTTTTTTTCTTAAGAAATGTGAAAGTAGTTTGTATATAGACAAAACTTTAGAGGTAGTCATGGAAACAAAATTTTCTGAATGTAGACATAGAAAATATAACAGACCAATTAATAGACTTCCCACGAGTGGCCTTAGTCTGACCATAAGTTCTCTCTGTCAGGGGCTCAGGATCCCTAAATATCTAGATTCAAGAGTCCCTATAGCTGAACTTTTTTTCTATTCTACTATCAATACCAATGGAACTCCCTAAAGGACGAACAGCCTCCCTCTCTAGAGACCACTGACATCCCAAGTAGAACTAGTCCCATGGAAGCCCAAACCAGGCTCCCATGTTTTAGCTAAAGAGACAGCCACAGTCCTTTCAAATAACTCTGTGATTGACTCTAACCACCAGTTCCTAATGTGGGTGACATTTATTAGATTAATAAATCTATCAATGAGATAAACAACCGAGTACAAAGTTTAGACAAAACAATGAGATGACCCTTGTTTTGTGATATCAGTATCAGCTTGGAGGAAAACTGAGAGCTGGTCCAGGAAATTGTGACAGAGAGTTTCAGATGTCCCAAGTTACATCTCTTTTCAAGCAGTGTTTGTCGGTTACCCGCTGGCTCATTAAACAATGACTCAGGACCCTCCTCCTATCTGCCTAGCCCGCAGAGCTAAACACTGCTTCTGTGGACAGTCTTACATAAATAAGTTATGGACAATTATATTGTGAGTTTCCACCACCTCATAACATCATGTATTTTTTATGTATTGTTGGGATTCGTAAGTTGGAGGTACATTCATTGAGATGGATAATGGCTGTGCTCTCTCATTTTATGTGCTTACCCTTCTAACTAAGCACTGCACTCATCTCATGTTATATAACGGTGAATGCCAAAGATGTGTCTATTCCTCACTGCCTGTTAAAAAAAAAAAATCCTGTTTTGGCTTCTAATGTACTTGCTACTTCTGTTTGTCCCCTGCTTAGACATTTTTATTAGCATAATTGTTTTGGAAGCATAAAACAAAAGCTAGAATCTAAGGAAACAGAAGTTCCTATGGAGCAGATTTATGATCCAATATGAAAAATTCTTGTACTTTTGAAATTCAGTCCCCCAAAGTCAAAAGGATTTTATGTCAGAGAGTTTTTAAATCATTTTCTAGAGCAGATCTAATACAAGTGCCTGGAGACACTAAGGTTCCTACAAATGGAGTTAAATTTCAGATTAATGTGCATTGGTATCAAGCAGTATTAGGTGATTTAACCATCACTGTTTCAAATTGTTATACAGATTAAATAGCTATTTTATTCTAAATGCAAACACCATAGCAAAACACGGAACTATTATTTGTTTTAAATACACTGTAATTTTGAATATTTCTAGTATGGCAGTTTTTCCCAACCCCTCTGCAATAACAGATGCTGCAAATGTGAGACCAAGAGCCAGTCAGTGAAAAGAGAACTTAAGCAGATAGGCGGTTTTTTGCAACTACAAATCTACATTGACATTCTAACAATATCCTTGCTTACAGAACATCAGAGATAGAAGGGACCTTAAAAGATAATCTAGTCTAGCACCTTTATTTTACATCAGACAATCTGAGTGGGTAAGTGGATTATCACGTAGCTATTTAAATGAAAAGACGAGGTAAGAGAGTAGGGCTTCTGTCTTCTGCTACAACGTTCTTTACACCAGACCGTTTATGTCTGTGACCATAGAAAATCAAAGCAGTAGTGTGTGTGGTTGTCCCTCAGAATCCACGGGAGATTGGTTCCAAGACTCCTGTGGATACCAAAATCTGCAGATGGCTCAATTCCCTGATATAAAATGGGGTAATATTGCCATATAACCTATGCACATCCTCCCCTATACTGTCGGGCATGGCATAATGATGGTCACAAATATGACGGTGGTCCCAGAAGATTATAATGAAGGTTTTATACCATATTTTTACTGTAACTTTTCTATGTTTCAATATGTTTAGATACACAAATACTTATCATGTGTTACAGTTGCCTACAATATTCAGAACAGTAACATGCTGTACAAGTTTGTTGCCTAGGAGCAACAGACTATATCATGTAACCTACATGTGCAGTAGGATGTTTTAGTTGAGCCATACATGACTGTACTTTAAATCTTCTCTAGATTACTTATAATACTTAATACAAGTTAAATGCTATGTAACTAGTTGTTATGCTGTATTTTTTATTGTATTATTTTTACTTATTTTTTGTTTGTTAGAATATTTTCAACCATGCGTTCTGTGGATGCCAAAGGTCGACTGTAGATGAGTGACATCCTGAATGACAACTTGAAGGACCCCAAGATCACTATAAGAGAATCTAATGTTAATATTCTAAAAAATGAAACTAGATAAAACCTAAATTGCTTTTGTCCATTGTGTACAATGCTAACCACTTTTTGTTTTTTCATTTTTATTTGTTTTTTCATTTTTATTGATGCTTCATGGAACTTATTTTTACTGCTTCTCTAACTTTGAAACTGTCCTTTTGAAGTTGTTGATTTCTGACCTTTGTCTATTGTCTTTACTTAGGGTGCAATTATTGTGAATACTTTATTAAAATTTGAAAAGAAATATCTGTGTCATGTTGATAAAGCTATTAAGAGCTATTACATCTCTACCACTAATCACTCATTCTATGAGATACACACATTTCATGCTTAAGCCTAAGGATGTAATTAAGATCACCAGAATAAGGATCTGGGAGGACAAATCTAATTGACATGCTTATATCAATATTACATGAAATTGAAATAAATGAGTCTTGCAATAGCTAACATTTATTGAGCACTTACTATGTGCCAGACACTTGTCAAGTGCCTTGTATATATTTTTCTATTTAGTCCTCAATAAAAAAAAAAAAAAAACTAAAAGGTGAGTTGAATTATTGCTCCTTTGTTGAAAAAAGAGAAGTTCAGAGAGAACTTGTTCAAGACCATATTGCTAGCCAGTGACAGAGCTAGGTTCTGATCCCTTGCAATCTGATTCCAGAGCCCTTGCTGTTGACCATTGTGATCTGGAGAACTACAGCACACTGAATCCTAGATTCTTCTGCCCTTAATTGGCTATTCAAGCTAAATTGAAATAGAAGCTCAGCAAATATGACTCAAAAAATTTCATGGTTAGCAACAAAAACCAATTTGGTTTCACCGATTATGAGGCCAAACAGGGGTACAAGGACAATTCATTAAGAGCTTCACTTGGAGCAGATTTAGGATCCTTCCATCTTCAACTATGCAGATGACAACTTCGTGAGATTTGCAAGCTCTTTTCCAATACCCTCAATCAATTGCTTTCGATTTCTTATGTAAATGAATTTACAGATATGTAAATGCCAACACACAGCAGAAAGGAAAATCTGATAAATCCTTAATGGATGCAACGCTTATGAACAGTCTGTGGTTCCAATGAGAACTCTTCTCGTAATTTAAAGCTGCGGCACAATTATTCCATTTCTTGTAAATGGCTACTGTAGTGATACCAAGCCTGTAGTTTGTTACATGGGTGGCAGCACAAGTACATATGTAGCTGTTCATTTTTAATAAGTCAGATGCATTGATGGGTATTCTCTAGCAAAAACAATATGGAATATATATATATATGAATGTGCAGGAACATTTACTTAATGGTACAATTAAAACATTAAATAAGAAGTAAATATGGTAGAAAATGAAATACAGCAGCAAAAATGTTCTTAGATATTTTGCAATCTTTGCCTTGCTACCCCTATAATTATCTATTTGTGCCATGTTTTTAGTTAATGTCTGAGTGACAAATGTCAACCACAATCACATGCTATGTGAAGAGAACTACTTGTATCAATGTATAAGAAGTCACTTAAGTTATAAAGGGAAGAAAGAAAAACCTGAAATCAATCAGGCTATGCACATCCGGAAACATTTGGGAGTCCTGTTTCTGAAATATTAGTATTAAATACCAAAGAACGGCTTAATTATCTGATGCCATTGCTTTAAGAAAACTTTTCATTATTTTACTTCAAAGTATAAAATATTGATAATGAGATGATTCATAGAAAGTGATGACGGCAACCTTTTTTTACCTTTGCTATGTCTTAAAAAGTCACTTGGTTTTATGGACTTTTACAGGCACTCGCTTCAAGTAATTGTGTAGTATATTTCAGTGAAATCAGATGTATAATGTCAGAAGAGATGCTCCAGCCTAATTTTGCCCTACATCTTCTAGATTGAAGGTCACAATGATGCGTCTTTCACATTAACTTAGCATGTGAAAAGAATTACATCTTGAATACATCTAGGATGATAGAAAATGGTGTGATGAATCTTAAGTCAGTGGTCCTTGTGTTTGCCCCATAACACCATGTGTTTCTTCTATCGTATCGCTCAGTAATTGTTTATTTACTGGTCTGTACCCCTTCCTAACTGACAAGCTCCTCGAGACAGTGACTGTATCTCGATCCTCAAAGAATCTTCATGTTCCTCCTCTTTGTATCCACAATGCTGGCACAGTGCCTTGCACACGGTAGGCATGTACTATAGACTTGTGAAATGGAAAAATCAGGAAAAGAGGGATAAAGGGAAGGAGGGATGGGAGGGAAGGAAGGAAGGAAGGAGAAATTCTGCTGCATCCTCTTGATAAACTAAGCAACTTTATTCATGCTTGTAGTCTTAGAAATGGTGTACATACGAAGCAAATACCAGTTTCCAGATGAACACATTCATGTAGATACTAATGATATCAAGAAAAGGCATCATCACAGTGTTCTGCTCCTATGAAATTTAGAGAAAATTCCTGTGGCTATAATATATTTGGAGTTGCATTCAGTTAGGTTAATCAAGCATGAAATCATACTCATTGTTTTTTTATAATTTTAATAACACACAAGTAGTGTTTATTAAGTGTCCAGCATGGGTCTGATATTATGCTAGCCACTGAAAGAAAAGCAAAAGAAGTTGTGCAATCATCCATTCATTCAGCATTTACTGAGTATTTAGTAATTTGCCAGATGTGTTGAACACTTTCCCTGCCTTTGAGATAATTACATTGTTCCTGGGAAGCCAAAGCATGCAAGTATAAAACATAACCTAGGAGAACACTGAGATAAATATAAGCAATTCATAATAAAGGTAGTATTAGCCAACATTTAGTAAGTGCCTACTATGTGTGAGGCAAGGAGCTAAGCGTTCTACATACATTATTTTATTTAATGTTCACTATACTTTATACTCATTGTCATTGAAATCCTCCTCTTACTGCTGAGAAAAGCTCAGCTCAAAGCAGTTAATTATCTTACCTGCCTTAGTTCATCCAGGCTTATAACAAAATACCATAGACTGGGTAGCTTATAAATTACAGAAATTTATCTCTCACAGCTCTACAGGCTGTGAAGTCCAAGATCAAGGTGCCAACAGATCCCATGTCTGGTGAGGGCCACTTCCACATGGACAGCCGTCCTCTTACTCTAACCTTACATGGGGTGGAAGGGGCAAGGGTTCTGTCTGGGGTCTCTTTTTAAGGGCACTAATACCAGTCATGAGGGCTTCACCCCCATGGACTAATCACCTCCCAAAGGCCCCACCTCCTAATACCATCACCTCAAGGGTGAGGATTTTAACATTTGAATTTGGGGGGCATACAAACATTTAGACCATAGAATTGCCCAAGTCACCAGCTAATAAACTGAGCCAATGATCTTTCTGGCTCTGAAGTTCATGCATATGCATTTAAACACTATGCTCTGCTACTTCTGATCACCTGCCTAAATTTTGGGATGTAGATAATACATTCTAAGGAATAGAGATTATGTATTGTCTAAAACTATAAGAAAAGTTTCATGGAAGAGATAACACTTGAAATACAGGTCTTCAAGTGTTGAAATGATTTGTAAGATTTAAATAAATAGGAGAAAGAATTGATAATATCGATGTGGAGGTAGGGAACGAGTAAGTCCAAAAATGTCAATGCAAATTTATTTAGATTGGTGAGTTTTATCTAGGATCAGATAATTTAACGGGACTGAAAGTTTTGTCCAATAAATCTACTAAGACCAGTGGATATGCCCAGGATGGCAACCAACCACTAATATGCCCATCATCACTTAAACTTTATGACACCAAGATCTGTTCCTTTAATATTTGAATTGGTTTTCTCTCCCCCAGCCCCCCATCCTCTACAACCCAAACCTTAGTTCAAGGCCTCACAATTTCTTCCTGGGATTAGTGCTCCAACGGCAGCTTGCATTGTGACCCCATGCACATTAATAAATCTCTCTCTAATTCTGTTTTCCTATTAGCAAAGCTAGCATGATAATAAAACCTTGCTCACAGGTTAGTGTATGCATTAAACGAGACAATAAATTTAAAGTACATACCTCAGTGCCTGGAAAATAGCATGAACTTGTAGGGAAAGAAAAACTTTTTTCTTCTACACTTCTATGTCTAGTGGGGGGGGGGCGCTCTGTGAATTAAACTGACAAGACAGATTAACAAGAAAAAAAAGATTTAATTTTATACACATTTGTGTTTTTAGAGCCTTTCCTGTGTCTGCTATTCCTCAATTGCCCTCAGCACAAAATAATCCTTATACCAAAGTAGCAAATTTTGGAGGTGGCATATTCTAGTCTCCTTCAAACACAATAAATATTAGTTTGCCGTATTCTTACCTTGTCTCTTTATGATCTGTCTCCCCTATTATCCATCTCCTAAACTATGGCTAGAGTTATCTTTCCAAAAATGCACATCTGATCATTTCACTCTGCTGGAATAAAATTTCCCAGTGGTTCTTCATTACCTTCAGGTTGGAATCCAAACTGCTTAGTCTAGTGTTAGCCTTGTAGACCATTTGTCCATTGGTAGGTTCATTTAATTTAAAAAATAAGTAAGGCCGTACTATGTGCCAGAAACTATCCTATGTGTGCAAAAAGGATAATAAACTTGGGAATTCAAATCTAGAGCTTGAGATGTTTTCTGGGCCGGAAATACAGAACTGGTTTCATCAGTGTACAGGTGAGCGCCTGGGCATGGCTGAGATTGCTCACGGAGAACATGAAGCATAAGAAGAAAAAAGCATGAAGAATAAAACTTTTGGGACCCCAACATTAAAGGGATAGACAAAGGAAGAGCAGTCCGTGAAGGAAACTGAGAAGAAACAATTAGGGGAAATTGAATGGAAACGAAAAGAGGCCACCACTGAAACCAAGAGTGGAGGAAGCAAAACAGAGAGGGACCAACAGTGTGGGTAAACAGATTCTTTCTTAAAATGTGTTAATTGACATGTACTGATCGTACATATTTATGGGGCACAGAGTTATATTTCAATACATGTATACAACGTGTGATGATCAAATCAGAGTAATTCACATATTCATCATCACAAAAATTTATCATTTCTTTGTGATGATAGCATTTGAGCTCCTTTCTTCTAGCCAAATGAGAACATACAATAAATTATTGTTAATTATAGAAGCCTCACACTACTGTAGTCCACTAGAATTTACTTGTCCTATCTGTGATTTTGTATCTGCTAACCAACCTCTCCCTATTCCTCCCCTTCCTAACTTCTACTAAACACAATTCTACTTTGTACTCCTATAAGCTCAACTTTTTTTTCTTTAGCTCTCACATATGAGTGAGAACATGTGGTATTTATCCTTCTGTGCCTGACTTATTTCACTTACCATAATGTCTTCCAGGGTCATCCA
Organism: Cynocephalus volans; assembly: GCF_027409185.1. Taxonomy (NCBI): domain Eukaryota; kingdom Metazoa; phylum Chordata; class Mammalia; order Dermoptera; family Cynocephalidae; genus Cynocephalus; species Cynocephalus volans. Next base: position 153,816,140 of record NC_084464.1, on the reverse strand, counting down.
GGTTGTCACAAATGATAGGATTCCATTCTTTTTTATGGCTGAGTAGTATTCCATCATATATGTATATCCATTCATCTGTTGATGGACACCTAGGTTGATTCCATGTCTTGCCTATTGTGAAGAGTACTACAATAGCCATGGTATGCAGATATCTCTTTGGTATGCTAATTTCCTTTTCCTTGGATAAATACCCAGTGGGATTGTGGATTCATATAGTAGCTCTATTTTTAGTTTTTTGAGAAACCTCCATACTGTTTTCCATAATGGCCATACTAATTTACATTCCCACCAACAAGGTGTAAGAGTTCCCTTTTCCCTGCATCATCACCAGCATTTGTTATTTTTTGTATCTTGGATGATAGCCATTCTAACTAGAGCGAGACAATATCTCAGTGTACTTTTAATTTGCATTTCCCTTAGGGGTAGAGGTGTCGAGCACTTTTTATTGTACTTGTTGACCATTTATATGTCTTCTTTTGAGAAATGTCTATTCAGGTCATTTTCCCATTTTTTAATCAAATTATTTGTTTATTTACTACTGAGTTGCTTAAGTTCCCTGTAAATTCTGTATATTAATTCCTTGTCAGGTGAATGGTTTGCAAATATTTTCTTCCATTCTGCTAGTTGCCTCTTTGCTCTGTTGATTGTTTCCATTGCTGTGCAGAAGCTTTTTAGTCTGATGTAATCCCATTTGTCTATTTTTGCTTTTGTTGTCTGTGCTTTAGAAGTCTTCATAAAATTTTTGCTTGGACCAATGTCTTGGAGTGTTATATCTTCTTCTAGTAGTTTTATAGTTTCAGCTCTTACATTTAAGTCTCCAATCCATTTTCAATTGATTTTGGCATATGGCAAGAGATAGGAATGTAGTTTCTTTCTTCTGCATATGGATGGCCAGTTTTCCCAACACCATTTACTGAAGAGACTGTCCATTCCCCTATGTTCTTGATGCCTTTGTCAAAAATCTGTTGTCTGTAGATAGATGGATTTATTTCTGGGTTTTCTATTCTGTTCCATTGGTCCATGTGTCTGTTTTTATGCTGGTGCCATACTGTTTTGATTGCTATAGCTTTGTACTATATTTTGAAGTCAGGTAGTGTATTACCTCCAAGCTTTGTGCTTTTTGCTCAGGATTGCTTTGGTTATTCAGGGTCTATTTTGATTCCATATGAATTTCAGGAATACTTTTTCTATTTCTGTGAAAAATGTCATGGTATTGTGATAAGGAGTGCATTGAATTTGTAGATAGCTTTGGATAGTATGGTCATTATGACAATATTAATTCTTTCAGTCCATGAATGTGGAATGTCTTTTCTTTTCTTTTTTTTTTTTTTTTGGCATACTCTTTAACTTCTTTCATCAATGTTTTGTAGTTTTTATCATAGATAGCTTTCACCTCCTTAGTTTAATTTCTTCCTAGGTATTTTGTGGGGGGTTCATAGCTATTGTAAATGGGATTGTTTTCTTTATTTCTTTTTCAGCTCATTTATTGTTTGTGCATAGAAATGCTACTGATTTTTTTGCTAATTTTTTATCCTGCAACTTTACTGAAATAATTTATCAATTCTTATAGTTTTTTGGTAGCATCTTTAGGTCTTTCTATACAAGTGATCATGTTATCTGCAAACAGAGACAATTTGAGAGCCCTTTATTTCTTTCTCTTGCCTAATTGCTCTGTCCAGGACTTCCAGTACTATGTTGAATAAGAATGGTGAAAGTGGACATCCTTGTCTTGTTCCTGTTCTTAGAGGAAAAGTTTTCATCTCTTCCCCATTCAGAATAATGTTAGCTGTGGGTTTGTTATAGATGAACTTTATCGTTAAGATATTTTTCTTCTATACCTAATTTGTTGAAAGTTTTTAATATGAAAGAATGTTGAATTTTATACTTTTTCTGCAGGGTAAATAGATTCTGCAATTAGAAAGCCATCAGTGATGTATACCATGGCAGGCTAGAAACCTAACTATGGTAACTTGAAAGGGAATGGTAAGAGAATGAAAGAAGGGAGTGTAGGTTATTTTTTTTAAACACTTTAGGTGAAGTGAAAGACCTATTTTTTCCTCCCTGACCCCAGCATCTTCACACAGGCAAAAGATGAGTTTTCTTTTTAAAAAAAGAAAAAAGTCTTCATTTGCTAGTAGTTTTCAACCCAGGCCATTCATTAGAATCTCTTCAAGATATTTTAAGAAATAGAAATTCCAATGTAATTGATTTTGAGGTCTACCTGACCTCTATACTTTTTTTAAATTTCAAAAGTGATTCAAATTTGCAGTCAGGTTTTAAGACTCTTACCATAGGCCACAGGGAAGAAATCAAGCACAAGCCTCCTGGCTTTCTCACAGAGGAAAAACATTCTAAATTCTCAGTGGGGGCCCCAGTAACAAAGGGAGATTAACAAGAGAAAAACAAATGTTTATTAACATATGTATCTCATATATGCATGAGAAAAAGTCAGGGAATGAGCAACTCAAAGAGGTGCTTTAGAGCTCTGCCTTATGTAGATCTTCAAGAAAGAGCAATAAATTGGAGAAGCAATAATAGGACAAAGGAAAGTGGCTTTAGGGAAGGTAAATATATGAGAAACTAATGGTACATAAAGACTAGTTTATTACTACTAGTTATTACTAGTAGTAATAACTAATATGTTTTATGTATCTATGCTACACCATGCCCAGGAATTGACATATGTCATCTCAATGTATCCTTACAATCAGCCTTAAGGTGTGTATTAAAGTTATCCTTTTATATGGCTATGGAAACTGAAGTTTAAGAAGTTTAATACTTTGGCCAGGATTAGCCAGCTGGTAAGAGCAGACCACGATTCACAGGAAGCCAGGCTGTTAACTCCAGTTGACCATGTGCTGAACTCTGCCACCTCTCACTTTTAAATGATCAGTTCCATCACAAAAGCACCATGTCTGGCAATACAGAATAATCAGATAACTAATCCCTACCATTACACAAGCAGGAAAAAAACATCAGAAGAACATTTAAGACTAAATAACAACACAAAACTAATTATATCATCATTTTTACTAGAATATTCAGGAGGGCCGTGTTGTAAATTTCCAAAATTATCCTTACATCATTTACTTGGCTGACTATATGCTGCAAATATTCAATAGGCAGATCCAGTATAATCCAGATAAATCACTAGACAGATAATTAATTTTGCTTAAACTAACCTTGAGCCTGAACGGCACTGCTATCCTACCTTCCCCAAACTGAATGGATACAATGACATAAACCTAAATAATGATTTAGTAAAGCAATTACCAAAAGTTTAAAATTTTAACCTAAGTTAGCTGCATGATAAAGAGTCCTAAATTTGCGCATAATTGAAAGTTTGTATATTATTTAAGACAGGTAAGCAGAAAAGTATCACCAGCTGCCCTGAATTGTAACTCATTGTAGCTAAAATTCCTTTCATGGGGGGGAGTATATGCACGCGCACACACACACACACACACACACGCACGCACGCACGCACGCACGCACGCACGCACACAAAGCAGTGCCTGTCCTCAAGGAGTAGACATAACATGTTAGCATGTGTGCAATAAATACTCACATGCTCCTTATCATTGACGAGCTCAGATAATCACAGCATCTGTGTCTGCACTGATAGCCACAGCATCGTAGGATAGAAATAAACAATGGATACCTTTTTAATTTGTAAGTGACAGGATGAAGAATATTGTGGATTTTCACCATCAGACTGTAACAATATTAAGGTAAATCAAATTTTGCACCTCATTTACTTAACAATGTCATTTTTCAGATCCTATACGGTATTTTTAGCCTCTCGGAATTCAAGGCTGCATAAATTTCCCAGAACTTATTTTTGAAAAGAAAAAAAAATGGTTAGCTCTTGAACACTTAATTATAATTGGCTATGCTTCTTTTCTTTTATTAAGTGATAATTTATGAAAGACTACTTCAAGATCATCTAAAACGCTGCCTTTGGAAAGACTGAAGCAAGAGAATATGTAATCACAATGTAATGTAATCAGAATATTTAATTAACATGTAATCATAAAAGAAGAAAATAGTCTCCTCGTATTCGTGCCCAAAAGTCAACAACAGGACTCTATTTAAAAGGCTGTATGTGCTTTTAAAATATTTTTAATGGAGATTGCATGGTCTTTCATAAAATATTTGCTCGGTAATTCTTTTATTTCAAATGAAAATTGAAAACCTGGCCTAGAACTTCATATTGAAAGGCTACTGCCTCTGATTTTCAAATCAACTCACACACCCCTCTATGCTCCCACGCAGACCCTCATTATTCTGCATCCCAAATGCTTCTCTGTCTGCCTCCTCCTCTGTCCACTCCACGAATTTCTTCTTTCTACTGAGTCATGAATTACTATTTAGGGCTGTCCTCCAAAATCAAAGCTTTGTTATTTTTAATCTCTGATAAATTTCTTCCTATTTAAGGATCCATAAGAACATACGAAGCTACTTCAAAAAGTTCTCAAAAAATAGAATTGAAAGATAATACAAATCTTTCCATCAACTTTTTGACGTATAGAAATGAATCATAGAAAGTCACTGGGGAGGATGCATAATTTTGTACACCAAATCAATGGCAAAATATAGGTCAAGAGGTGAATTCAATTAAAAATCATAAATAATACTAAGAATTACAGTAGCAAACATGGCTCAGAATTAAGTGCCTTTTATACACTCTCCTATTCATGAACATGAAGTGACTTACAGTTTATTACTTTTTTTCCATTTTACTAAATTTATTTTTCCTAATCAACCCATAATAATTGCATATATTTATGGGGGGTACATTGTGGTATTTGGGTACACATATACAATGTGCAATTTTATCCATGACACTGTAACACATCTTTTGTTAAATTTGTTCCTGGGTACCTCATAGATTTTGTTGCCATCATGAATGGGATTTATAATTGAGTATATTTTAGAAAGAGGAAACCTATTAATTTGTGTGCATTTTTTATATAGTCACTTTTCTAAAGCCATTTAGTAGTTACCATACTTTGCCAGTTGATTCTCTTGTACTGTATGTGTAGATGATCACTTGCAGTTCCTTTTTTCCCACAATTCTGTACATTGCAGTTCTATTTCTTGTCTTATCTTATGGGTCAGGTCCATGAGAATAAGGTTAGATAATTACAGTGAACATCCTTGCCTTATGCAGTGCTTTAATGGGAAAGTTTTTAAATTTTATTAAGTACGAGGTTTAATGTAGCTTTTTGTTAGATGTTCTTCTTTAGCTTACAGACTAGGCCTTCTATTCATAAAAGTGTTTTTATCATCAAAACTCTTTCTTTTTTTTTGGTACTGGTTTTATAGAATGACTTTTCTCCATCTACTGAAATGATCATATGGATTTTTACCTGAATTTACTAATACAGTGAATAATACTTAGATATTTCCTAATCTTAAAAAAATCCTTGCATTTCTCAGATAAACACTAGTTGGTCGTAACAATTTTTTCTACACACCCTTATACTTACATTTGACTTAGAATTTTACATCAAGTTTCAAAGCAAAATTATCTATGATTTTCTTTTCTTGTATTTTCTTCGTACAGTTTTGTTATCAAGATTATACGAGCAAGAAATTGTTTTTATAAGATAGAAATCTCTTCTAAAGGTTCCGTAAAACTCTCTTTTGTAAAACTACCCAGACTTGTCTGATCAATGGATTAGGAAAAGACAGGGTAGAATTTTGATTGTTAATTCATTTCTTTAATTGTTAGTTCTATTCAAGTCTTCTATTTCTCCTTGAGTACACTGCACTAATCACTACTTTTCTTGAAAATTATGTAGTGTATCTATTTTTTCAAAATTTTATAGAGTTTTTTCAAAATATACCCTGATGTTTAAGAAACCTCTACATTGTTGGATTAGTTGCTTTGGTTTTATCTTTATCATTTTGTTTTACTTTCATTACTTTGTGCTATTATTTCATCACCATTTTCTCTCATAACTTTTGTCTACTTTAAACATATTTATTTTAAAGTCTCTTTCACATGTCTCATTTCATTTTCTAAACTTTTTTATTATGGTAAATATTAGAGAGGATAATATTATAAACTCCCATGTACCTGTCCCCAATTCAAAAGTAATAAACTCTGAGCCAATCTTTATCCCACCCACTTTCTCCTCCCTCTTCATTATTCGAAGGAAACCTCTGACATGACATCATGGCATCCATACATATTTCAGTATATTTCTCTAAAAGATGAGGATTCTTTTAAATATAGAACCACAGTAATATTGTCATTCATAAAGATATTAAAAAATATTTAATATTACTGGATTCAGTGAGTTTCCCATTTTCCTTACTATCACCTAGTTTTTTATAATTTTATTTTCTAGTCAGATTTTTATTAAGGTCCACACACTGCAACTGGTTAATACCTTTTTAATCTACAGATTTCTTCCAACTTTTGAGTTGTGTTTTGTTGTCTGAAGAAACTGAGTAGGTGTCCTACAGAGCATTTTTTAGTGGAAATTTGCTAAATACTTCTGGTATTATTTTTAATATCTGTCTATACCCAATATTTCCTGAAAATTGGTGTTTCTATCTAAAAGCCTGGTCAAATAAAGGTTTACTGTTTCGTTTGGCAAAAATACTTCATAATGTTATGTACTGTGAAGAGATCCATAATGTCTGTTTGAATTTCTTTTTGTGATGTTGGCAGCCAGTGATGATAAATTGCCTAGATCCACTCAAGTTGGGGTTAATGTTTGGGTTAAGGTTAGGGGTTGCAAAATGATTATTTTTTGTGACTCCTTTTGCAGTCATAAGTTTGAATGCAGTACTCCTAAAAAGAGAAAATTTTCTTTGGTTCAAACAGAAGGATAGGATAAAAAGGGGGAAAAAAGGAAAAATGTTTAATTCTTTCCCTTTATTCTGTATTTATTCTTTCCCTTTTAGTTTTTTTAAGTAATGAATTGGTGCCCTAACAGTTTCCAAATGTGACAAACGGAGTGCTTCTTTTTCAGTATCTTTATGAATTCATGCATTTGAGCATATTTGGTATATTTTTATTGGCTCTCAAATTGTCCCATCTGTGGCCAGTGGGAACTTTTCAATTTGGCTCTCAAGTCTCCTTGACATGGAGTCTTTGATAGCTTCCTTGCTTTCTGGAATAACTAGACATTCCAGGCTGTTACAAATTTCCTGCTCCAAACCTAGACTCCGCCACTGCTCCTAGAATTCACGGCTTCTTTTATTGGTAAATGGTATTTAGAAATCACAGCCTGAGACCAAGGATGCTCATTGCCCATTGACTCTTGATTGTTCTTGTGTTTTTTCTAGACCTTTTCAATAAACATCGCTAGAAAATAATCCTGTAGATAAAACATATCATGATGTTTTACTGATACTTTTAATCCTAATCTGTAATTATAAAGTTTCTACTTAGCCCAATTGATCTCACATCTGTATCTTTTTTCTCTCACTGAAAACCTTGGTTCTCAATGACACCCCTACAAATATCCATTTTATTTATCCTTCAATATACACAACAGTCTCAGAATATTACCACAAAAAGTATATTCTTTTTGTCCTGATAGTATATACCTCAAAGTGGAATAATTCCTTTCTGTATAGTTATTGCTCTATTATTCCTAATCATTTAGGTGGTAATTATCCAATTTATTGTCTATGGGCTGTCTTGTTTTATACTGAACCTTGTATGTAGTAAAATTTCTGCATGTAAGGTCATCTCTCTGTCTTAAAAGAAACCCAATAGTAGAGTCCTACCTTCCATGGAACATTTACCAGTGCCTCTGCCAAGACCCTAGAGGTTTCACTGATGATAAATCATTTTCACATTAATTTGTGGCTTCATGTTGTATCACCTTTCAGTATAAATTCAAGTTTACAATTCTCAATGTGATTCTGTTTTCTCTCACAGTAAGGAATGAACCATTCTCTTCCAGGCTTACAAGCAAAGATTTTTTTCATTCTTGTTAATACATAGGTCAGTGATTTCACAGCTTCTTCCATTAGGCAGGAAACCTGGTACCATCTCTTTGATACACCTGGGCTTCTTCTTTAACTTGCAGGTCCTAAGGTGAGTTTCAATTCTGAAACCTCCACTTACCACTACTGCTTTGTGTGACCCTCTTCATTTGGCCACCTGGAGTATTCCGTTTTCATCCTAAACCTGGTTATGCTTTCTCTTAATATTTAAAAAATACTTTAAAATACCTAACTGGTATTTCTATGTATTTTAAGTAGTAGTGGAGCTTCTTACATCTATTAAAGTCACAGCCATGACCAGAAGTTTCAAAAAGTAAACTTCTACAGATATGTTCACACAGCACAGAAAATTCAGGTGAAATCTGGAAGCTTTCTTCATCCGGCTATTTTGATATTTGAAAACATCAAATAATTTGAACAATTGACAAAATTTTTCACCTGGAAACTTGAGTTCACGTAGATATACATCCAATTTAATTTCCAGTAGTCATTTCGAAGGATTTTTAAACATTCAATCTATGTCCTGTAATATTTTGACTTTGAGCATGATACTTAAGCCCCAGTGACTCAATGGGAATGCTTTATTGCTTTCTGAATAATATGACTTTAACTGATTTAAGCTATCATGCTCATCAAACTTAAAAGTTCAGTTTTTTTTAAAAAAAAAAAGAATCATACCTTTTCAACACTTTTTTGTTCTATGTCTTAAACATATCTTAACACAATTTGAAGAAGACATTTAAAAATTAAATTTATCCCTTGGCAATTTGATTTGTAAGCAAAAGAGAGCAAAGTTTTACAAATGGAATACTTTTAAGTAAATCATAATTAATTAACTATGCAAATATATCAAATAAATTTGGATACATAGTTAGATGACTAATTACAGTTCAGAAAGGTTAGAAATTGTAATAGTATTTTTTAGTTTGGTTAATATAATATTATAATTGGGGTTCCTTTGATCACTGGGAATGTCGGAGACAATAATTTTTCAAGCTTGGCTGACTTTGAAATCATATGGTTATGAGTATTAGCAGCTTAATATAAAATGCAGTGCTGTCCACAAAGTTAAAAGAAGCTATTTTTGTCATAATAAGCTATATTAATTTAATTAGTTGTATATATGGTTATAGTTTCCATTTGCAAATGAAAGCAGAGTGGTAGTTGATATATCTTGTCCCTCAAAGAGAAAAAAAGAACTCTTTGATATTTGAAATAATTCCATAGGAAAAAAATTTTGCCTCCATAGATTTTATTGCTTCATGCTGTAGACTTTTAAAAAGCCCCTTCACGCTTTCATTCAGGATGCATTCACATGGGGCTTGACAATGTGTTAGGGGCTGCCACTCCTGGAGTAACTTTCAGGTGCCCCCTCCTGGTCTATTGCGCCAGCCTCCTCCTTGGCCTTCCAGCTTCCAAGTTCCCTCCCTGTAGTCCGTCCTCTACCCTGACACCCAGGCCATCTTCTGAGGCCAGTACCCCCATGTTTCATACTCTTGAAAGGCTTTCCATCCCCTATAGTGGCAGTCCCAAACTGGGGGCTTATGAGCCATGTTAGCCAACAGATGTATTTCTTGGGTTCATTTTACTCTTTTTGTTTTGTTTTAACTTACACATTGTAGTTGTACACACTTGTGGCGTACAATCTGATATTCTGATACATGTACATGTATCTCTCCTCTAGCTGTTATGTAATATACAAAGCAACTGTTAACCATAGTCACACTACCATGCAATAGAACACCAGAACCTATTGCTCACAGCTAATTATCATTTTGTACCTGTTGGCCAGCCCCTCCCTTAGTCTTGTTTTGTTTTGATTTAAAGTTGTTTCTAAATTAAAACGTAAGGAGATGTCATATAAAATTCTAGAAATCTGACTTTCCTTCAAAAATTAAAATGATGTAATAACACTGGCCCACATTCCTTCTGGAGCTAAGCAGAGGCTGCCCCCTGTAGATGAGATCGTCACTAGGGTTGGTTGGTTGACAACAGGTGCCTCTGGCCCCCTTGACTCATTGACAGTGGCTGCCTGGAATCTGAGTCTGTGGTCCCTGAATACAGGCTCAGATTCAAATGTATTATTTTTCCTACTGTGGTAGGTTGAATTGTAGCCCCCCCAAAATATGTCTACTGGGAATGTCAGAATGTGACCTTATTTGGAATAAGGGTTTCTGTAGATATAATTAAGGTATCTTGCGTTGAGATCATCCTGAATTACGGTGGGGGTTGAATATGATGATAAGTATCCTTATAAAAGAGAAAAAAGAGAGAGAAGCTGGGATTCAGAGGTTGGAACTGTGCAGCCCCAAGCCAAGGAACGCCACCAGAGGCTCCAAGAGAGCCATGGAAGGGATTCTCCCGCAGAGCCTCCAGAGGGAACCAGCCCTGCCGACACCTTGATTTTGGGCTTCTGACCTCCAGAACTGTGGGAGAAAAAAATCTGTAGGTTGAAGCTGCCAACTTTGTGGTAGTTTGTTAGGGCAGTCCCAGGAAACCCATACAGGGCCCTCAGTGACATGGCCCAGGCTGACCTCTGCAGTCTCCCCTCTCCATTGACCTGTCTCTACTGTTTACCTCTGTTCACATGCTCAAGGCTCCCTCACACGCATGTGGTTCTGTGACTGTTTCTGCAACTGCTGCTCCCCCTGCCTGCAGACTCTTCAAGTTTCTTTCTTCCTGGTCAAACTCCATATAATTATTTAAGACTGTAGGAAACCCCCTTATCCACCAACCCAAGCAGATTGCTGCCTCCTAGAGGCACTGCTGTTCATTAAACTACCACACCTCCTTTTAGCACTTTCCACGCCAGTCTGAAATTAATTCAGGGGAAGAAACCTTGCAGAGGAGATGAAATTTGAACTGATGCTAGAAGGGGGTTAAGTTTAAAAGGCATGGGGTTGTTAATTTTACGTGTCAACTTGGCTAGACCATGGTGCCCGGTTGCTTGGTCAACCAGTTGTCTAGATGTTCCCGTGAAGGCATTTTTAATATGTGATTGACAGTTGAATCAGTAAGCTGAGTAAAGCACATTACCCTCCATAATGTAGGTGATTCTCACCCAATCAGTCGAAGGCATTAAGAGCAAAAACTAAGGTTCCTCCAAGTAGAAGAATTTCTCTTCAAGACTTTAACATGGAAACCCTGCCTGAGCCTTTAGCCTGCTGCCCTGCAGAATTCAGACTCAAGACTGCAACATCAACTCTTACCTGACTTTCCAGCCTGCCACCTGCCCTACAGATTTCAGACTTGCCAGACCCACAATTATGTCTGACAAGTCTTTAAAATAAATATATGGAAATCATCGTGTCGAAAAGATACCTGCATTCCCATGTTTATTGCAGCTCTATTTACAATAGCCAAGAGTTGGAATCCACCTAAATGTCTGACAGACAACTGGATAAGGAAAATGTGGTCTATATACACAATGGAATACTACTCTGCCATAAAAAAAAATAATGACATTCTGCCATTCACAGCAACATGGATGAACTTAGAGAAAATTATGTTAAGCCAGTCACAGAAAGAGAAATACCACATGTCCTCACTCAGTGGGAGAAGAAAGAAAGAAAGAAAGAAAGAAAGAAAGAAAGAAAGAAAGAAAGAAAGAAAGAAAGAAAGAAAGAAAGAAAGAAAGAAAGAAAGAAAGAAAGAAAGAAAGAAAGAAAGAAAGAAAGAAAGAAAGAAAGAAAGAAAGAAAGAAAGAATCACAATAGAATCACTTTTAAAAAAGTAAGAGAGAGAAATCAGAACTGTGGTTATTAGTGGTGGGAAAGGGGCAAGGGGAGGAGGGGTTAGTGAAAAACTAGTTAAGGGTCACAAAGATTGATTACATTTTGCAAACATGAGTATACTAATTATCCTGATTTGATCAGCATATATTGTACATGTGTTGATATTTGATTCTGAGCCCCGCAAACATATAATTAATTATCTTTCAATAAAAAAATCAAAAGAATAAAAATAATAAAATAAATAAGAGTGTGTGTGTGTGTGTGTGTGTGTGTGTGTGTGTGTCCTATTTGTTCTGTCTCTCTGAAGAATGCTAACACAAGGCAGAAAAGAGAAGGATCAACATTCCAGAAAGAAGGAACAGAACAGACACGTGCTGGAGGGTTCGAGTGTGGCTGGCTTGTAGGATGTGCTGGGACATGGAAAGAGACAACTCTGGAGAGCGAGCTCAGGGCCAGCCTATCCTGGGAGTCATTTCAGACATTTAAGCAGAGTTAGGACATGATTCATTTTGTGCTTTGAAAAGGTGACTAGACCAGTGGCAGAGGTGGGGTGGAAGTGAAATAACTACAGGCAGATACAATTAGGGGCAGTTGCAAAATTGCAAGGGAAATGTGATGGAGGCCTGTAGTGGGGCACTGGGGGTGGATGGGAGAGACATGCTCGGATGCAAAGGCAGAAGCAAGCAACATGACCTGATGGCCCGCTTGATGCACTGCAGCTTCTTAAAGTCAGCCTATGTCTTATTCATCTTGGCACCCAGGGCCTGGCATGCCTGGGACACAGCACTCAATAATGTGTGTTAAATGAGTGAATAAATGGAGAAATATACAGGAGGAGAGAAAGAAAGGATTAAAGATAGCCCTGATGCCTCTACATTAGAATGGGCATTTTTTTCCTTTCTGCTGCTTTTTTAAGTTCTACGTTTCCTTGCCCATCCTCAAATCTGTATAGTCTAAAAATAATCAGGAGCCATGTGGATTTAGCTTCTCGAAAAACTTATCCTCCCTCGGCAGATAAGTTTGTAGTACATCCAATCTCTTTTTCCACCTCTTTCCACCCTCCAGCTCCCCCTTGTTCATTATGAGCCGTGAATGTATGCGACATGATCGACAAATTTGAGGACAAGTTGTCTCAGCCAGGAAATCTAGTTTAATGGAGGAGGTTAAGGAATCGAGATTGGTCAGAAAAAATAAAATATTAAATTATCAAACTTAGGAAAAAAATGTCCAGGTAGGCAAGACCTACCTGTAAAGTGTGGAGAGGCCAAAAAACAGGAAGATGCCAAGAGTCCTGTTGGGTATTTTGCAATCATCTGACTGTAAGAACCAAGTCAGAATCTGACCAGGTGGTTTTGACAAAAGCCAAATTGCACATTGCACCAACTCAATCACCTTGACAAGAAATCTTCCTTCTTATCACAATAGCATCATACCATGAAAAGCCCTTACAAATTAAGTAAATATTAATTATAGGCAGAGTGCCATAGTAGCTTATGGCTAAGCTAGCTCCACCGAGGGAAATATGCAGGAAGGTGTCTGAAGAGACTGTGTACCACCAACACAGAATGAGATAAGAAGGGAAAATCGAAGCTATGTATGAAAAGGCTGAAGTGCTAAGTACAGATTGGTTAACTCACAACCAGTAAAAATTAATCAGATGTTGTGTAGCCATGATCCCTACCTGTTGAATCCATTGGCCTCAACTTTTGGAAGGGACTTTGAACTGAAAAATGGAAGAGCTATAGTTTGGACTGTAGCTATTATAGCACTTGCAGCTGTGACTGATAATTAAACTGGGAGGGTTGAGATCACACGGAGAGAGATATAGAAGGAGAACCAGGCATCAGAAGCAGCTGTAGACCAATATACACCTACAGGAGCTCATTGCTCTTGCTGAAGATCCGTGTTCTAAAAAGCACTCTATTGTGGGTTCTGAGCAATTACTGTTTCCTTCTCTTGGCCAAAAGAATTGCTAAAAATATGGCAATGGAAAAATTAAATTTTAGTTTTAAGTTATCTACCAGTAACAAGGCATTTCTTCAGGACAATTTTCCTATTAAATCATATTCTTCCACTGGGAAAAAGCACATTTTAGGTGAAACTTTTTATTAGACATAAAATCTACACTCTCTCAAGAGCTTTGTCATCAGAGTAGTACTAGATGATTGATCCTCTCTCTCCATGGGACTGAAACACAGTAGTTTAATGGCTCCAGTCATTCTGAATAATATTTTTCTTTATTGGTTCAAGTTAATCAGCTGGGTCCCCATAAAATGCCTCTAATTCTTGATGCCAATCAAAACAGAAGAATTCTTGCAGATGAGGGACATTGTCATCGGTAGTTGTCATCATGCATCTGTGCATCTGTCTTAAAAGTAGCATGGCCAGGCAGGCAGACCACAGGACTGGGTGGCAGGCACAATGGGCTTGCAATGCAGCTGTGATCTTTACTAACTAGGAAAGTTACGGAGGAGAGTTACTCAGCCTCTTCACATCTCCACCTCCTCCTCATCTATAAAATAGGTCTTACTGTACCATCCTCATAGGTGAGCGAGGATTAAGTATCATACGGGTGACATGCCTGGCCCCTGGGAGTCCCTCCAGAACTACTCATTCTCCAGGCTTCTAGAGAGTGGTTATACCTTCCCTATTAGCACTTCCCAGGCCCCACTGGTTAGGACCTAGGCTCCTGGAGTGAGCTCTCAGGAGATGCTTTTTGCTAATTCTTTCATCCTTGTCCACTGGAGACTGCAGAGATATGGAAACACATGTGTAGTGAGTGACACCACGAAATAGCCAGTGGACGTGAACACTCGGCTCTAGTCTTGTTTCTCCCCTAACCAGCGATACTACCTTCACCTAGTCCCTTGCCCCCCCTGGCCTCTATTTTCCCCTTTGTAAAATGAGAAAATTGCTTTACATGATCCCTAAGGTTTCCTTCAGTTCTTGAGAATCATGATTCTAAGCAATTTTGATTCAAAATATGGGAGTCTGCCAACAACCTCTAAAAATATATTACTGGGTCTTTTTACATGTCCTGTGTCATTGACGATGGTTATAATGATGGCTGTAGATGTGTTTTCTTTGTTCCATGTTGCCAGTCTCCTGTGTAGTGCTTATGGAATATTCATAGAAATCTTGTTAGGGTACCAAGCGAATGTATGTCTTTTATGTGCTTACATCCGTCTATGTTCCATTTTTTAAAATTTTGCATTGTTTTAGTTCAACTTCCTAATGGCTCTTTGCAACAAAATGAATCTTTAAAATTGTAACCATGCAAATCTTGATAGTTGAGTAGAAGAATAACAAATTGTACATGAGATGACAAACGAATGGCAAATCATTTCATCCTGGAAGAGAGATAGCACTGAGCCTGTTGAGAGACATTGGCGTCCTTCAGCACAAACATGCACTGCGTTCTCCAGCTGATATTTTCCTCTCTCATGGTTTTATTTTTTAAAAAAAATACTAAACCTTTGTTTGATTTTCCTGTTTTTTTCCTGAAGTCTGATAAAACAGCCCCACAGTTTGGCAAACTGGCTTATAAGGTACGAGAAGTATTAAAAGTAAACTTTCCAGCTTGTCTAAATGGATCATGAAAACAGAATATTTCAATAGATGTTCATTTGCTCTCTTATTTGCTACTGGAAAATTCATGGCTGTTGCAAGAAATATTTATTCGTAGGAAGCTTGTTTTATGTTATTTCACCTATCCCCAGTCTATTAAATCAAATGGAGGCAATTCATTGTTCGAATCCTCCGAGCCTCCCCGCAGCACAGGGTGATGCAAAGCTGGGGAGGGGAGGGCAGGCAGCGTGGAAGAGCAGCCGGGGAAGATGGCTGCAAGTGCTCCCCTCATCACAAATATGTGTCTTCAATATTTAGTTGTTGTGGCAGGAAAACGCCAACAAATACATGAACTGTAAACCATCTGGCTTGAAATATGTTCAAATATGAATGTTCATCTTGAAAAATGAAATCTATGGAATTCTGGCATCCACTTTGACTTTTGAGAGATGAACAGCTTGGATATGCAAAGAAGGGATTTCTAGACTAGCCTTCTTAAACTTTAAATTTTCCTGAACTCAGAAGTTAAATGATTCACTGCCTAGAAAGGCAAACTTCTTTCACTTTTAAATTTTAATGAAAACTACTGACTGCTTGAAAATCCCTGCAACTGTATCTGTGTAGGGATTTGTACAGAATTGTCTTGTGTGTTGAGAGGCAGAGAAATGAATGCTGCTCTTTATTTATTATTTAACATTTACTAAGTGCCAATGTGTGCTAGACACAATATAAAACATTTAAAGAGCATGATAATTCTGGCTTTCACCATAATTCTAAATCAAAAAGTTAAAACCGGCAAAACAGGAGACTGAACTGTGCCACTTAGTTTGGAGTAAGAAATGACACATTTGTCACTATACTCTCTTATGAACTGGGATCCTTGGGTAACCCAGCATCAGCACCCTGCAAGAGGCAGCTCTCCAAGTGACTTTGAGAAGGGTTTTATGTGACTTGACAAATGGAAAAAAGAAATGTATTGCAAACGTACATGAGTGACAAAAAAAGTTGATGGCAGGAGAATGGGAAACGAACAGAGCACAGACGTTCCGGGCACTCCAGACGAGAAGAGGATTGGAGACAGGGGCATTTCTTGCTTGCTGTTTGATGTTTTGAGAGCATTAAAACGACTCTTTGAGAGACCCAGAAATTCAAACTTATTTTTCCCCTTCTCTTCTTCACACTATACACTTTTTGACAAAACCCAGCTTGGTCCAACTCCTCTGAGGAATTCTGCCCAGAGTAAGTCCCTCGCCTAGATTTCTTCAAGCTTCAGGAACCCCCAGCTGTTCAGTCTCTACCACTCCAGGGTGCCCTCACATTTAAATGATTCTTCAGTTGCTGCACATGTACCTGTCACCTCCCCAACTACATTGTGAGTTTCTAAATAATGAAAGCCAGTCCTCTAATACCCACTGGGCCTAGGGTTATGTGATGCATGTAGTGGTCTCAGTAAGCATTTGTGTGAAATTGTGAAAGTTGGATATATGAAAGAATATGCCACGGGGAGAAAAAAGCTTGAACTGGGTAGTGTTAGCTAAGTTTGTAATACTAGCCATTTAAAAATGATATTAAGAAAACAGAAAGTTTCCTGAAATAAAAACATGATATACTTAATTCAGCAAAGGGTAAGATATTGGTGATAAATGTAATTTAATTTTAAAATCAGAAATATTTTGATGTATGGACTTTAACATTTTTCTTTTATTCTGCTTTTCCTTTAAAAACTGAAATATATCCAACATATACTTTATCCAATATAATTACAAAATTATCATAATAAATGCTCCTTAAAATAGCCATGTAAGGATTTGGGATTATATGTGTTTACATTTTTTTCTTTACTTTTTTCATCCCTTTTCACCTTAATACTTAGGTGTTTATAAATGATTTTAGAAAAAGGCAAAAACATTTTTAATGCTTAGAAGAGGATAATTTGGCTATTTTTATACTCTATGAATTCTGCTATATCTACAGGGAGCCTAGATTTTAGTATGCAGCAGCAAAAGCTACTAGGTAATCAATCTTGCCCTTGACGATCAAAGTGTTTCTTTGTGAGGCCAACTGATCAACTAGGAAACTAAAAAGACCTAAAAATATAACAGAGCAAATCCAGTCCAGGAATATAATGTGACTAGTATAGAGTTTGCGTTCATGTATACAAGCAACTAACCTACCTTTATAAACATACATGTTCTGTTTCACTCCTAATTTTTCTATTATAGAAGGTTTGTTGATGGTCAGCTTTGCAAGGTGAGTACACTCATTTAATTACAAAAAGTAGTCTCCTTGCAAACAAACTGGGCAAATTTCACTTCTTTTTCTCTGAGGAAATTCTGAGAAATGAGATGGGCACCACCTATTAGGAATGAAGACAATTAGATAAAAATAGATCGAATTCTGAGCATTCATATCACTTCAGTAGATTTTGTACAATTTTCTTCCTCTTTAAATGCAAACTCATAACTTGGCCCTGATACTTGGGAAATGATTCAGAGTCTTGATTTAAACTGTGACATGTACATATTCCTTCAACGAAGTAAAAACTGAGGCAGACCTTTTGGACATGGTATGCATCCTCAGACTAAGTAACAACTAATGAGAGCAACCTAATGTCTTATTTATAAAAATTGGGTGCTTCTGAAAAGGAGCCCATAGGCTGAACTGAGTTAGACTTTGGTCTGTGACATAAGACATGATATCTTGAGCCTTATGAAGTCTAATCCCAATATTATAAACCAATCAGTGGTATCATTAGATTATTCTTAAGTGGGAAAATAGAAAAGTTGAGAAGAAAATGTATGTCCATCAATTGCACAAAATTATGGAGCTCTAAATGAGTTTGAATATAATTTAAAGTTCATATATGATTCTTTGGTACAAGTGAACTAAAAATTATTGCAAGATCTACAAAAAATAAAATCCGTAAAAAAAATGCTTAGATTAAAATCATGAGTTATACTTTTATAATACAACCATTAACCATTTTTGTATACTATAAATGAATAATAGCTATACTTTAATACAATGTTCTTTACATATTCAAAGTGAGAAATAAACAAATCACATTTTGCAAATAAGGATAGAGCATGTAAAGATTAATTTTTAAACCTAAACCTTTAAATTATATTTTTACAGTAGTACTAGAAATATCCTAAGCAATTAACAAAAAATATGTGACCATACATTATTATTCAACAATATATGTCTCTTGTTTGTAATACTGTGTAAAGAGTACAGAAGGCTCAGAAATTTCAACTGTTCTTCACACTCTTTGAATCTAAAATAAAGGAGATAGTATAAAATTCTAGATGTATTCCCTCTGAATTAATTTTTATAACCCAACTGAATAAGGCCTCTAAGATATGTAAATCCTAAACACTTCAGAAATAACAAATCATTTCATCATGGAAGATTATTGGCTTAAAGAAATGACTATGAGGACTTTACATCTTTATATTGCTCACTGTTAAAGAAGCTACTGAAGATATTTTACTAACTGCACACTAATCTCGGGTTAATGCTGCCAAAATACCTGTGCTTTTTTATCTATTTCTGGAGGCGAAAATTCTTTTAAATTGGTCTCTCTAAGGAGCAGTAAATTTACTAAATTTTTTACTGGCAAATCTAAAACTCCTCCAAGAGAGGCATCATCGTATGTGTGTGTGTGTGTGTGTGTGTGAGTGAGTGTGTGTGAGTGTGTGTGTGTGTGTGGTGTGTGTGGTGTGTGTGTGTGTGTGTGTTGTGTGTGTGTGTGTGTGTTGTGTGTGTGTGTGTTAAGGGGAGCAGAGGTGAAGGAGAGAGTGACTCTATGAGGCAGGTACTATAACTAGTCCCATTAAGCAAATGAGGCTCAAAAGAGGTAACTCACCCTCAGGGCTGGACGACAAGTAGAAAGCTCACCTATTTACTAAAATGCTTAACCAGGGTAAATCAGTGGGCAGCAAGAGCAAATGAAATATGGGCCAGACCCTTAGTTGTGGCTTTCGCAGAAGAAAGGGCCAAGGTAGCATAAGCAGCTGAGCAGGCTGAGGACCGGACCGGATAGTTTGAATAATTTTGGCAGGCCCTGGGGTGACTTAAAGCAGGGCAATGTTTGTTGGCTCAGTGTGTGACAGTCTAACAAAGGAGGTGGCTGGAGGTATGAACTCCCAGATTGTTTGGTTTGCATTTCAAAGGTGCGTTCTCAGACTTCATGAATACGACCCCAAAAGCATGGGCAACCAAAGGAAAAATAAACAAATGGGATTATATCAAACTAAAAAGCTTCTGCACAGCAAAAGAAACAATTAAAAGAGTTAAAAGACAACCAACAGAGTGGGAGAAAATATTGGCAAAATATACATCTGACAAAGGATTAATATCCAGAATATATAAGGAACTCAAACAACTTTACAAGAAGAAAACAAGCAACACAATTTAAAAATGGGCAAAAGAGCTAAGTAGGCATTTCTCTAAGGAAGATATACAAATGGCCAACAGACATATGAAAAAATGCTCAACATCACTCAGCATCTGGGAAATGCAAATCAAAACCACATTGAGATACCATCTAACCCCAGTTAGGATGGCTAAAATCCAAAAGACTCTGAACGGTAAATGCTGGCGAGGCTGCGGAGAAAAGGGAACTCTCATCCATTGTTGGTGGGACTGCAAAATGGTGCAACCTCTATGGAAAATGGTATGGAGGTTCCTCAAACAATTGCAGATAGATCTACCATACGACCCAGCCATCCCACTGTTGGGAATATACCCAGAGGAATGGAAATCATCAAGTCGAAGGTATACCTGTTTCCCAATGTTTATCGCAGCACTCTTTACAATAGCCAAGAGTTGGAACCAGCCCAAATGCCCATCATCAGATGAGTGGATACGGAAAATGTGGTATATCTACACAATGGAATACTACTCAGCTATAAAAACGAATGAAATACTGCCATTTGCAACAACATGGATGGACCTTGAGAGAATTATATTAAGTGAAACAAGTCATGCACAGAAAGAGAAATACCACATGTTCTCACTTATTGGTGGGAGCCAAAAATTAATATATAAATTCACACACACACACACACACACACACACACACACACACACACACACACACACACAAAAACCGGGGGGGGGGGGAAGAAGATATAACAACCACAATTATTTGAAGTTGATACGACAAGCAAACAGAAAGGACATTGTTGGGGGGGAGGGGGGGAGGGAGAAGGGAGGGAGGTTTTGGTGATGGGGAGCAATAATCAGCTACAATGTATATCGACAAAATAAAATTTAAAAAATAAAATAAAATAAAATAAAATAAAAACAAAGGTGCGTTCTCAGAAGTATTTGGCTATCGCTAGGAATTAGCAAACCACCCTCACTGGGGCGGTCCCTCCCCAAGACTGCAAGGCCCCAAGATGTCAAAACATCACAAAATTTAGAAAATTAAGAACATGATTAATACAGTAGGGTAACTTATTTATTTATTTTTATATAATTCATTGGCATTATGGAGAAATAGCACACTTAATCACATATAACAACATCTTTATTTCTAATTAATAGCTTAAATGTGTCCAATTTATAAGTATGCAATTTATATCTGTATATTAAGTGTGTTTTGGTGCACAAATCTGTATTTTATAAAAGAGGCAGGATACAGTAATGGTTAAAAATGAAGATGCTAAAAATGAAGAGAGAACTGGATTCTAGTCCTATCTGCTCCTACTGCAAGTTCCTTCATTTAACATTGTGTCCCCATTTGTGTAACGGGGCTTATATCCACCTGACAGAGTCAATGTATGATTTAATGGGACAGTATTTGAAAAGTCCTTAACTTAGTACCTGGATAAATATATGTCAATGAATATTCAGAATGATTATTCTTATCAGGTTTTTAATTTTTTTTAATTCTTGTGAGACAACTATATAGATCCACCATATGAAATCACGGAAAGCTTAGGCAATTATCCAAATGATTCAAATCTTCTCCTATTTTCATCTTAATTGTCTAAAAATTTTAAATGAAAAATTGGGGGCAGAACTAGCCAGAAAATTGCTTCAATTGGGACAACTTTACCACAGTAGAGTCATAGTCGTATTTAACAGCTATGACTTACACACAATGAGAGAAGGACCGTGCTCACCTGCAGCCACTGCTGGGATCACTAAAGTGAAAGGATATGCTCACCAGGTTCACGGGCGCACCAAATGGGATTAGGAAAAAGTGGGATTTATCTCATCAATCCCACAAAATAAGTTTATTTTTCATAGTTACACTTTTCCATTTATGTTAGTTTTACTATCTGTGATTTTTTAGGAACTTTTTTTTCACTGTCTCCAGAAAGATTGTTTAATTCATATGGGGCCTACACTCTATGCCTTCTATAGAGAGCTTTTCTTAAATGAGAAGCAGAAATAAAGTAGAGAAAGCTCCGGTGAAAGTGCTTGCAGCCTTCAGCAGTTAGGTTATTTCTCAAATTTACATAAGGACTTACTTATTATCTTCTTGACTGCAATCCTGTAGAAAATGAATGGGGTATAAAGCACATGAGGACAATTTAATAAAACAAGCTTTCTTTTTTTTTATGAAATCTTTGAAGAAAGGAATCATTAGACAGAGACTTGCCTTGTATTTACCCAGGTCATAAGGCATGTCAGCTTGGTGATGTGCCTTTGGCAAGAAGTCCTTAATTAGAAATTCCTCAAGAGCTGCTCCCAGTAGGTGCTTCTTAAGACAAAAAGGTGAAATAATTTAGCGGGGAAAGCCCTTACTAAAGACATTACATCCAGGCTCAGGTGAATGAAAGAAATAATTTGCTGTCAGCAAGAGCAAAAGTGTCATGATGCTGTGCTGGATTTTGAGCGAGAGTCTCTCCTTCGTATTAATAGTAAGTATCATTTTTGTTATTCAACTTTATATGTATATATTGAATAGTCTTTGATTTTTAGGATAACTTGTATAGGAATGCTAATAGCTTAAAGTATTACTCTAGTTAAAGACTAGAATGTGTTAGAAAACATTCAGTAGATATATTTAATCTATCCTTACAGAATCAGGCAAAGTTGTTTTCTGATTGAATTCATTTTTAATTATTTTTAGTCAAGTAGTTTGTTTTTGCATAATGTATGAATGTTTCCCTAAATCAAATGAAGTCTCTGAATTAGACTATGAAATTGGAATTTTTCTAGAGTGCTCAGTTGTTTTTAAAGATTTCCTCCTTCTTGACATCACTGTCAAGCGATGTTGATTAAGAAGGTTTTGTAATGTCATAAAATTACTTAAAGTCGACTCATATGTGTTTCAAATCTTTTTTATAGAGTTAATAATTTCCTACCATTATAATCCCTGTTAAAAACTAATCTGTGAGAAATAAATATATGGACTAATTCTGATTAATATTGAGAAGCTCTTCACTTCACTTTAAAAGAAGAATCCCAAGTGATTTTGAATAGAGGGAAAGGTTGAAGACAGTATCGATTGGGTCTCTTTTTGTTCTACTCTAGCTCTCATGGCTGGGAGTGAATTTGTATCTCTTTATCGACACGTTCTGTTGGTACGAAGAGGAGGAGTCTTTCCATTACACACGAGTTATTCTGGGTGTAAGTAGAGTTGGTGACTACGCATTATTGTTTCAGAAAACGAAATGCATTCTGCGTTCCGTGGCTTCCTTGTTCTCACTGTCTCTTTTTTCTGTCTTTACATATGGACAGTCAACACTGGCTTGGGCACGAGCATCTGCACAGTGCCTGAATTTTAACTGCATGCTAATTCTGTTACCTCTCAGTCGAAACCTTATTTCATTCATCAGAGGAACAAGAATCGTAAGTACTGAAGTATTTGAAATAATCTCAGTTGTAATGACTTACTCATGCAAGTGCCATTGAAAGCAAAGATGTGCTTCACTAAGGAATTCCCAGTAATGCTGTTTAAACTCAGGTTTGTTTCTTTGTAAGAGAGAACAGAATGGCTAAAAATGACCATCAGTCATCGGTACATACGACTGGCCTTCTGTTTTTGCCACTTCTCCTGATACATTTGCTCCGTAGAGATGGAAGCATTATAGCAGCTTGAACTATTACCATTTCTGATTGGAAGCAGACGTGTAAGCAGCTGAGACAAATGCCACTCAGAAACATCTCTCTGATGTTCTCACCCCAGGAACACAATCACGTCACATGTACTTTAGTAACACCGACTAGACATAAGAGGACATTTCCTAATTACATTGATTTCACTGTGTTGGGCACTTACCTGTGTTCTCTGTTAAATAGGATAGCACAGAGAGAATGGGACCTCCAATAACCTTTACCATATGAAATAATTTATTATGCAACCATCATCATCATTTATGAATATTTAGATATCTACTACTTACACCACATGGGTGAGGATGGTGATTATCGCCTTCATTTTCTAAATAAAGAAAGTGAATGAGGTGCGGATATGAGCAGGCTTATTCGAGAGTCTTGGGTTATAGCCAGAGAAGTACTAAGTCAATCATTTTTATTGTGTTGAAATTTCAGCAAAGCAAGTGATAACATTTTGTTTTGCCTGTTTGACTGGTGGCCACTAATTTTTGTGTCACGGGGTCTCACATTCAGTAATTTAGAGGCAGAGGCTCTCATGACATTGTTATCACTGTGATTTTACCCTGAATCGGGATTTTATTTTTTGTTACTCTAGTGCTGTCGAGGACCATGGAGGAGGCAATTAGACAAAAACCTCAAATTCCACAAACTGGTCGCCTATGGGATAGCTGTTAATGCAAGTAAGACATATGTGCCTGATAGATTTTAACAATATCTACTGTTTATCTTTATAGTTTTGTTTTAATTCCCTTCCTCTCAAGTCTCACCCTTAGTAAAGAAATTTTTGCCCTCCATCTAATCACATAAACCTAATACAAATGGGTTTTTTTTTAATTTCTAATTTATACTCATGCATGAGTTTTTCCCTACCAAGACCTCAGTTTGTCAGAAAAAAGTTAGTGGAACTTCATTTTCATTTGTGAATAATTGGGCTTATTGAAAAATGAACCTACTTGAAAAATGAACACTGTTTTCAATATAATTCACATCAGAAATAAAATTGAGCTATGCTCAAAATCTCATTCACAGTAGCAGGAAAATAACTATCAAATGGTACCACGGAGAGTAAATAGAAAAAAGAAGAGACAGATCATGTGAACAAGGTTCTGAATAGTACTGAGCTAGCAGATATAAAAGGATCCTGAAAAGACATGAAGCTTTATAGGCGTATAAAGTGGTTATTATTATATTTCTGTTTATTATATTATAATTATTTTATTATATTATATTATTATATTTCTATTTTATTACATTATATTGTTATTATTATATTTCTAACTCAAAAGGAAAACACTAGAAATTAGCATCCAAGGCCAAGGTTAAACTCTGGTGAGGAATTAAAGAAGAGGAGCAGTAATCAACTGGCTTGTGGTTTTGCTGGAAAACAAAGACGTTGAAATAAAAGGCTATCTGAATGATAAAGAGTTATGATTCAAGACTGTTTCCCTCAAACTAATTTAACTATAAAATGTTTTCCTCATTTGTTTTTATCCTCTCGTGCATAAAAAATAGCAGAGTAAAAGGAACACTCAAAACAAATGTGAATTTAATTAAGCAACAAGACATGACAGACGGTGTCCAAGTGCCAATTAACACAACTTTGGGTGTGCAGTAAGACATGAGGGGAAGATTCTCCCCACTGATTGTCTTTGACAACAGATTAAACCAACCCAAGAAATACTTTGCAAAAGGTCTTTGCAGTGTATTAAGAAATAAGGGTAAAAAGACATCATGTCCTAGAGTAAACCAGCTAAGGAGCAGAGGGCAAAGAACGAGCCTGGTCCACCTTTGTTTTCCAGGACTTAGAATAGTGCTTAATGTATACATAGGTGCCAATAATCTTAATGTACAAGTGAGTGCATGAAGGACTGAAGACTCAGGGAAGCAGATTTCAGCTCAGAAATGGAAGTCTTTTCCAGACTTTGAAAATAACCTAAAATTAATCAGCCACAATGTATATCGACAAAATAAAATTTAAAAAAAAAAAAAAAGAAAAGAACCTAAAATTAGAATGAGGGTCCCTAAAGAGTACTGAGCTCCCTGCCATGGGTTGTGTCCAAGGAGAGGCCAGATTACTCCTTGCTAGGCTCATCAGAGAAGGAATTCAAGGAAAATCTAGGCTTCCTTTAAAATCTTGAGAATGCTTAATTCCTGCACAGTACAGCAAAGTGGCAGGAAGAATATTATCCCATTGCAATAACTTTAAGGCAAAATTGGACTCCCAGAGAAAGTTATAAAGATATTATAGACAGAAGGGTGAACATAGCATCAAAACATATCAGAAAAGGAAACAAAGAATAAAGGAAAATATGCATCATGAAATAGTTTTCTCCTTAAACCTTTGGGTATGTATATTTCTTTATGTGTAATCACACATCAATAGTATAATGTATCAGTAATGTATATCAAAATGTCTCCCATGTGCAGGATACCCTGCAGTAGCTACAGCCTTCTGAAACGAGTGAGGTCAGCCCTGTTTTAGGAATGCAGTATAATGCAGTAGGGGCAACAGTTGAGTGAAATCAGACGGCCAAGTTATTTTAGAGCCCTGCTACAGACGGATTGTGTCATCTCATACTGAAACTCCTTGGACTCTGATCAGCTCCAGGGGAGGGACTGTGTCATATGCATCTTGGTTTCCCTGGTCCCTGGAACATAATAGATCCTCAATAATTCCATCAAACCTGAGGATGAGTAGGAGTCGGCCAGAAGGCAGAAGAGGTTGAAGGAATTACTGGGAAAGGTACAAAACGAAAGAGCAGGAGCTGTTCTGGGAGCCGTGAGCAGTTTGGGGTGGATGAAACATAGAGTGTGCGGAGTGAAGAGATTCAAAATGGTACCAGCCGCCCAAGTTAATAAATTCACATTCTGCTGCAATGAGAGAAAACGGTATGCTTTCTCCCTCTTTCCCTCACAAATCCCTGGAGAGAATCGAGTGTTCTTTCCAGCCCCTTTCCTCTTGAACCCCCACTGCTTTGCCAGGTTCCACAGAACCACACTTGAGAGCAAAGTGCCCCCCTACCCCATGGCAACCAGCAGCGCTGCTTTGTTTCTATTCCTGGCAAAGGCAGGAGGGTGGGAAGAAAGCTCCCTGCTTTTCCCAAACCCTGACAAAGCAATTATTACATTTCACATGAACGAAGAAACAAGGCTGGCAAGTGCGCTCTCAGGGAAAGAAAATGCTAAGCCCTGGTTTCGTAGATACACCTTTGCTTTCCACATTTTGTCCTTCTGGTGGATTCAGTTGGGAGCAGCTGCAAATGTCCCCGTGCTTATTTCATTAGCATCACCCATTATCCTGCTTTTCAAATAGCCGACTGGCTTAATAGAGGTGTGTAACCTTGGAAGAAGTACATCCACATCGAAGTTTGCACGCCAGCCTCTAATTTCTCCTCCGTTCTCCTATAAGTTCAACTGCAGGCTTTAATTGGTCAAATCATTAAAGGATGTAATTAGAGACTAGGGAAGTAGGCTAGGGAGGAGGAGGGAAGAGGCAAAACAATGCATCTGTAATCAAGGGCATCACCGAAAATGCAGTAACAGGAACTGCTTCTTTTGGCTTCCTGCCTTCCTGCTTGCCTGCCTATGATAAGAGCTGCCAGAGCGTTCTTCAACCACTAATAAATTATTTTCAGGGACCTATAACCCCACTGGTATAAAAATCGTAGTTTCACAGCCTCTCCATTCTTATTAATGCAGATCTTTCTGGATTCCCTGGTCCACAGTAGACCTTGAAGACCCTTCTGATTGAAAAGTAGCACTTCGAGCCCAAGCTTCCATCAAAGGAGGCTGTAAATAGTGACCCAGGCAGCTCTCGCTGGCAAATTCTGCAGCTTGCATCTGCCAGGTTGCAGAGGTATACAATTACCCCAGTGCAGCTCCTGATGAGTTGCTAAAATTAGTTTACAAACATCAATAAACATAACAGGGGTGGGCTGAGAGGAGAGAGATCATAATAAGGCTACTGAGAAAATAAAGATTTGGAGGCCCCACAGTTGAGAACAGTCACAAAGGCACATATTCCTCAGGCCCTGACCCCTGAAGAATTGCTCCTAACCAGTTCTGCCTGAGGCACTGGGAGTTCCAAGGAGGCTCTATCCCCAGTCCTGCCTAACAGGATTTAATGTGATTTGCAAATGCCTGGCACACACAGCCTGCCGGAGTCTTCCTGCAGAAATCAGACCACAAATTTGAAAGTTTGCGGCCAGATTCTAGCAGCAAAAGCACAGCTAGGATTTGTCCCTGGGTCCTTGTTTCTAAAGGCTGCTTAATTAGGAGGTGACTAGATCTGAAATGACTGTTATCACCGACAGGCAGGCAGAAAGACGACAGGGACTGACCAGGCTTCCAAGATTCCCCTCCATTACACTTCCTTTGATCTCCTGAAAAATAAAATGAAGGAAAGAAAGAAGGAAAAGGAACTTCCACAGGGCAACTGGCTCTAATTGTAGGCTTTATGATTTTTTTGTTCACTCTTCAGTAAAAGCTTCTTATTTGAACTCAGAAGTTCACACACCAATTAAATGTTCGTGTGTACTGTTCCCAAGATTGCAGCTCTCTTTAGTAAGAAAATAAAATTGCAGAAAGATCCAGTTATAGCATCTTTTAGCCTGGCACATTGCTGTGGGTTATGAATATGCATATTTTGGGCTCCTTCAAGGGCACAGTAGTGTGTACCATAGAAAGTTCACAGGGACACCAGGAAGAGCTCTCTCGCGTAGCTGGTGGCTTTGGTTTTACCACAGAATGAAGAGCCCCATTTAATGTGTTGATTTTGAAAATACATTAAAGCATGGGTTTCATGCTTCATTACTTCCGTATTCATCTACAGATCCCTTTTAGAGTATTAATGTTCCTGGTTAACTTCAAAGGAAGACACAGGAGCCACACAGCTGGAAGGGAGCTTAGATATCATATAGTCTAGTCCAATCCACCCATTTCACAGATGAGAAAACAGAGGCTGAAGGAAGTTAAGTTATTGAGAAGTATCTGCTTCAGTATTCTTTCTGCTACATAATATCACATCTAATAACATGAAATGATATTGATGAGTAAGAGAGAGAAAAATCAAACCATATCACTATTTTATCACATATCTGAAGCAACTGTTATTGTAACATAGACAGCATCGATATTCATATTTTAAAAACTAAAACACATAAAGAAAAGAATAGAAAATATATCTTAAAAAGAACAAAAAAGCAATATCTTCCCTGGTATCTATCAAGTCCCAACAGCCCTGGATTTAGTAGCCAGTATATCTTTAGTTCCAGAAAGAGATTACTACAAAATTAGGATCAGATCAAAGAGGAAAATAAAATGTTTAAACAAGCAAAATGGGCATTAGCAGTTTTCTCTGTGAGAATTGCTGAAATAAACAAAATATTCCACTTTTTTTCTTCTACCTTGTGAAAAGAAAACAAAATGGAGGTTGCTGGAGCAAAGGAATAGTTAAAAGATGAATTTTAAAGTACATGAAAAATACCAGAGAGAATAGTTTTTAATGTATTCCCTTGGGAGCTACCTCTTGAAAAGCATCTTAGGCTTTCTCATACTACTTATTAGTTTCTTCAGCTGTTATAAGAGGACTAGCAATAAGAATAAATAAATAGTTCAATATCTTCATTCAATCAATGTACTTAAATTTAGCTTAACAGGGTCAAATTCTCAAGTGGAAATCAATCCAACAGAAAACAGATTGTGATCAATGACTCATTACACGGGAGAAGAATGTTATAGAATAATACAAAAGACAGAATATTTATCCTGCATTCTCCTTCTGACTGTCACATATGGATTATGCAATGGTAACCAAGTCACTTAATTTGGTCTGAAGCTCAGTTTCTATTCCTGTAAAACGGGAACAGCTCCACTTCCTGTCTGGAGTGCTTTAGTCCCTGGAGGGAGAAGCAAAGAAAGCTAGGAGTGAGGGCAAAGGGGTGGACTGTAAAAGGAGCATTTACACCAAATGTCAAAATCAGTCATAAGACTTAGGAACAGTTTAGCTCCAGATTAAAGTCACCAAATGAACCATTCAAAGAATTTTATCTAAGCCCATGGGAGAAACTCTAGAGTAAACAATTATGTATAACAATTATTGATTAGTTAAAAGAAGCAATACAGCTTAAAGGTCAGAAGATAGGGCCCCAGAGTCATGCATACAGGGTTCTATCCCACGCTCACCATTAATGGACTACAAAATCTTTAACTTTTTGAGCACTGGCCTGTTAAATGGGAATAAGACTAATACCTGGGGATTAAATCAGATAATATGCCTACAGCATTTAGAACAGTGTCTGTTGTATAGTCAACATTCAGTAGATGTTAGCCATGATTAATCATACCAGTTTTTTAAAGACTTTGAGATAATTATCAGAAAACAGAAATTAGGAATACTGGACAATGTTTTTGTTCAATTTAGCAGATAGTTCCCTTTTTATGTATAGCATATTGGAAAAGACTGCTGCTAGATAAACTTTTCTAGCTTTGTGGATCCTGAGATCAAACAAAGCAGCCCCTTCCTAGACATTGGGTGGTACCTTCAGTGAACCCCTATGGAGGCAGTAAACATCAAAGATGCAAAAACACTACCATGTGCTTTGCGTTTTTATGTGAGCTTCAACCAGAAGTATATTTGACTTGTCAACTTAAAGGCTAAAGAAGAATGTGTAAAAAATATATATTAGCAGAGAAGACGTTATTCCAACAATGTTGCATCTATTGATTGATTTCCTGACCCTTTCTTTACCCTTTCTACCTTTCTGTAATCTCTCGTCACTTAGCAAATAATTATTAAATACTTACTGGTGCTAAGCAGTGTTCCAGGTTTCAAGGAAAAATAAAGCCCATCATTGAGGAGTAAAGTCCATTGGGGGATGCAGGTATAAATAAATATTCATAACAATAATGTCTGAGAAATACCATAACGAAAGTATCATTTGTGCCTGTGCGATTAAAGAACGTGTAATAAAAAACAACTTTTGAATCGGCTCTTACAGCATAAGTAGAACTTTGCAAGACAGAAAAGGGAATGATAGAAGGGGCTCAGGTGACAGAGAGAAGAGTCTCTACAGGTAGAAGATGGCATTCCAGAATATATCTTCTAGTAGGACCACAGGGACCAAAATGGCACCAATATTCTTAGAAGTTTCTGCTGTTCCTTTTTTCCCCTCACTCCTCCACACCTCAATCCACAATGTACAGCCATGGAGGGCCTCACAACTCTCCCACAACTTGTATAGACAGTGTGCCAGTACTAGGCCCTGCTGCTTCTCTCTGTGGGTACAGAAAAAAAAGATACCAACTGGGAAATTATGTATTCTCTGGGTAATGAATCCTCACTTCACACTTGAATCTGATCCCTGTGGTGGGTGTCAGCTGGCCACCCAGCCGGGGTGCCATTGGCAGGAATATATCGTTGTCTATATGTTCTGACTGCAGGCTTCCCCGCAGATTTCACAAGACAGGAGAGAGGGGTATTAGTCATAGCATCCTCAGGCCAGATGATACTGTGTTCCTGGGCTTAATCTCTTTCTTTAGAAATTAGACATCACCAAATCCCAGAATTAGAAAGCTCAGTTTACTTCTTAGGAATTTACAGAAGGTATGTTTAGTTCTATAGATACTGGCTTGTTTCAATCCACTAGAAATAACACATGTAAATGTATGTGTGTATGTGTATGTGTAGGGGAATATAGACATATACACTGAAGTTCATAAAGGAGAGAATAAAAGATATAATGTCTGAAAGAGAACAAAAACAATATCTCTCCTGGCATCTATCATACATACTATATACACATATCAGTGTGCATGAGGTACAGTATTCTAGAATAATGCTTTCCGACTTTTCAAAAAAAGAAGTATTATGTTGTGATATCATAACACTTATTCCACATCCAGAATGGTCTTATATTTGAAATTAAATTATAGTGAATTAAGATTTACTTTATTCCTTAACATAATTAAAATGAATGTGGTAAATCATATAATATCTTCATTAGTATTCCATTCACTCCATTCAAGACACTGGGAAAGATACACAAATAAAGCACTTTTCCTTGGAGATTACCGAAACCAGAACAGAAACTTGGGCATAGAGGCATCGTATTTTTGAGTACCTACAAAGGAAGAAATCCATATTGTGCGTGTCCTGTGCCATCTCCTCATCCTTAGCCATCCACATCGTGGCACATTTGTTCAACCTGGAGCGCTACCGCCTGAGCCAGTCGGAGGAAGCCAAGGGACTTCCGGCTGCACTTTCCAAGCTTGGAAACTCCCCAAACGAGAGCTCCCTCAACCCCATCCGGACCTTCCATACAGTGAGTTCATGCATGCTACTAGTTTCTCGTCTGAAAAATCCTTCCTTTATCAGGAACGCTGTATTTCAAAAGCTTTTAATAAAACAACTGGGGAAAAGAAGTTTCTGCCAAATGTTCATGTCAATTTCAGCCTTTTTAAAGTTATTTTTTTCTACCATTAATGTTGCTGAAAGGTTATGAGCAAGGAGAAAAACATATGCACTTAATTAATTCATAGCAAAAATTTATATACTGAAATAAGAAAAGCAGTAACCTGGTAAAACCCTAATATTTAAAATTTTTAAAGCAGCTCGTGATTAGATATTTTTCACTGACATTAGACTCATAATGAATGAAGTGCCATCTAAATCCAGGGCTTATAAATTGGATGTCTTCATTTTCATTTTGCAAATTGTTTTTTGGATCTCTTCTCCTATGCTTCATACTTTGGCACACATACGAGTAGCTGGTTTGCCAAGTCAAATACTGGGTAAAACAGCTAATTTTATAATAAGACCTGAATGGCTAGTGACATCATTAATGCTAATGACCTGTGTGCACAGAGTGGCAGCACCTGCGGGAAACAAAAAGAGAACCAAAAATGTAGCCTCAGCAATCCACCTTCAGAGATAAAGACATTCCTTTCCCTTAATCCACCTCTTTTTCATTGATCTAAACCTTTTTTCATGTACTACCATATTGGAATATGGGTTCAGCATGTTGCACAGGTTAAAAAAATCTGTATTGCCCAAGAAAAGCCTTAAAGCAATACATTCCAGCGATGGAGATCTGTCTGTTAATATCCAGGCCATCTCCTTAAGTGGCCATTTTGCCCAGGAAGCCTTATTTGAAGAAGGGAAATTCGACGTCTGTTTTGGGGAAGATTCATGTCATGGGCCCTAATTAACCTAAGATAATTTTCAATATCGGGCCATTGATCAAGTTGGCCTACCTTTTCTTAGGTGACAGCAATCAGAAGCACAAATTCCACAGTTATAAATCAAAACTACAGAAGCCCTAAGCATGTGGCTTGCTTTTGGGGTCACTGGGTGGGGCCACAGCATTTTTCTGGGCACTTATGAGGGTTAACACTTTTCCCCACTAAGGTTCTGGACAATTCGTTGCTACACACATCCAAGAACAAATCTCCACATTTTGAAGAGACTATATAATAAATAATATTTATTTTAAATACTTTTAAAGCAATTGAACGAGATAATTAAACTACTCCCACTACAGTTATTTCAAAATTTTAGAAGCAATATACCATGCAAGTACTAATTAAGCTCAGGAAACCCTCTAATTTGGGATATTTGGAAAGAGATGAGTATCAATAACACAAAGTGTATGTTACAGAGCATTTCTAAAGAGATGCAGTGGCCTTGCTTTAGAGGATACATTGCAACTTAAACCAGCCTGTGAATTGCAAGGAAAGAGAAGTGGGGATTTGCTTTAATAAGCAAGGAAGAATGACTTGAAATTAGCACATCATATGATGTAAATGGATTTCTAAAATGCCTGAGTATACTTGAAAAAAATATCTTTTAAATGTTTTAGACATACTCCTTTCAATTTTATTTCCACACTTTGCTCTGCAAAGAAAAAATAAACAACAGAGAAGTCCCTGTCCAAATTACCTCCAGATCTCACAGAAGCCCAAATTAATGAGGTTTTACTGACAAAAGATATAGTGTGAGTTTATTGAGCTCATGGTCGTTTCAATGATAGTAATACAATGTATGAATACTAATAACTTGGCAAGAATGTAGGAAACTCACAGTAAAAACAAAATGCTTTGTGATTCATATTCTAAAGGCTATTTAGCTGTCCCTTGCACTCGCAGGTCAGAATTCTGGCTTGTGGCAGTATCCATCAGATAAGAGTAGCTGTACCTTTATTGATCACCTAGGATTTACCAGGCCTTATTCCAGGTCCCCTGAGATAGCCTGAAAGAAATGCAAGTCATGGTCTTCCCAATTAAAAAGCAAGAGCAAGGAATAACTACCAAGGGAACAGAGTGTGCAGCTGCTTTATTAGGAATGCCCCCAAGGAACCTCTCAAAAAATGTGTTTATTAGTGTTAAAATGCAATTAAGCATGGTGATCCACATTTTTATTTTAAAAATTAACAACCTAAAACTCTGATTTATTTTGCAGTATTTTATCTTAAAATGCTTTTTTTTCATGTATTGCCTTAATTTCAATTCAACGTAATAACTTTGATATAAAACTTGATTTATACAAATGAAATAAAGAAATTAATAAAATGGCACTTTATGAAATTTGTGCAAAGCAAATGTCCACCATAGGATGGGGGAGAGGGAAGGGGAAGGAAGTCACTTCTTGAGTTGTACCAGGACCGTTGTTGAGGTAGATATGCTTCTGAGTAAAGCATTGTGAATGGCTACCTGCTTGGACTCTCAAGTACTGATCCTAAAAATGGAAAATGTCCTAAGATATTAATATCACGGCATTCATTTTTTTAGAACACAACCACTGAGTTGCTAATGACAGTAGCAGGCATTACTGGCCTGGTGATATCTCTGGCTTTGATCTTGATCATGACCTCTTCAACAGAGTTCATCAGACGGGTCTCCTATGAGTTGTTCTGGTACACGCACCATGTTTTCATCATCTTCTTCATCAATCTCGCTATCCACGGGGCAGGGTAAGTCCTTACTATGCTCACTGTGTTAAGATCTTTATCTCTCTGAAACCCAAAATCATCTTAGAAAGTCCTTCTGATGGAGGGCCATGACATGCAGTGACTAAAGGACACATATAATGTGTTAAAAAGCACATTTACTGTGGCAGACACTTTTTAGTAACACTGAAAATAAGCTACAAAGGTGGTGAAGTATTCTGTTTATTTTTCCTAGCTGACTCTGTTAGTGAGTCTTGACGTGTTTATAAGATTTAGGAATTCTAACGAATGCTGGATGACAGTAGATCTATGTTTCATTCAGTACCTGTTTCTGCAATCCAATTGATGTGGGATTGGTCAGGATATATGTTTTTGACACCCAGATTTTACTCTGCTTAACAAAAACCATTAGCTAGGAAACCCAGTATGCAGAAGGGGACAGTATATAAGATGGCTAGTCTGACCTGGGTTCTAGATCCAGCTCTGCCACTAGTCGTCAGAACAACCGTGGGCAAGCCCACTAAGTTCTCCGGGTCTCAGTTTCCCCATCTGACCTCTAGGTTCCTTTCTGCACAGACATTCCATAAAATGCTGTTCTGGCATTCAACACCTTCCTGATACCACTAACCCCTTCATTAGGAAGCTGGAGCCAACACCTGAAGTATTTCAGAGGGCAAGTATATTCACCCTCAAACATAATGCTTTTGGTTCTTTAAATATTAATAAATGATTATGGCAATTAACCAATTGCTGTCTATGAACTAGCTTGTCCCTTTTAGTATTTCATAAATTGACACCTTTTTTTTTCCATTTTACAATTTTCAAAACACATTCACATGCACGATCAATTTGACCCTGACCACAGTCCTGCCAAATAGAGAAGGTGCTGTCCCATTTCACAAGGAGGAAACATGGGCAGAGGGTCAAGTGAGGCATTCAGTGTCCCACGATGAAAAACTGACAGTCAAATCTAAGACGCCAGGCTTCAGACAACCAAACAATTACTCTTAACAAGCCCTTGAAGAATGAGTCCTCACGTTTATGAATTAAACCATCCTTGACACCTGCGAAAATGTGGGAGGTGACAGTGAAATGCCCTGCTTGGCTTGCCAGCACCCCCTCCTCTGCTCCTTACCCCAGCAGAATACCCTGTTCCCCTCCTCCGTCTCCCACCACCAATGCTGCTGGGTGCAGAGGGTCCTGTACCGGAGGTGGGCTCTGTGTCTGCACAGACCTGGGAGCGCAAGCATGTAGTCACAGAGGCTGCCTGGCTCAGGAATTCACACAGCCTTGGTGACTCTGGGTCCTGCGTGGGGACCTACAGCAGCTCTATGGGATTTGCATCTCAGCAAGTCAACTGCCCCCTCAAACCTCCCTCCTGCATTACATGCTCCCCCCTTCAGAGCCCCCCACTTCTAGAAGGGGGTCCCCCTCCTGTCTCTGCCACTGCCTGTGCCTGATTAAGAGTTCCCCCACCATCCATCAGCTTGTCTGACATACACACATTGTAGAAGGAAGAATTACCCCTGTGGCATGGTTTACCCTAAAAGACTGCCCATCCCTCCGCTCATCCCTAGCAACCCAGTCAGCCAACCTTTGCATTTATGCTGCTGCTGGCTAAAGGCCCTCTACTCTCTTTCAGCTTGAAAGTATTTGCGATTGGCTCTTCTCAGTGTGGGGTCCCTCACCCTGCTCTTCTGCATTTGGGGAGAGTGCTGTGGGTGGTGCATATGTATTCCACCTTAGAGATGGGCAGTCCTCCCTTTCTACTGCTGATTCTGCTCCTGATGCCGGGTTGTCAGCCCTGCAGCACACTCTTTATAATCCACTCATGCCTAGAAGTCCTCTTTGCTGAAATTATGCGAGCATCCCCCAAACGTAGGCCCCCCGCATTCACACCCCACTGCATCATAGAAGCACAGAGGATTTCAGTGGGCAGTGTTTCACTGGAGATTTTTTTTAATATCCAAATAACATTTCATACGATGAAAATTTTTAAGTCATTTTAAACTAGTTGAAGGGCTTATTTTGGGATAAGAGCCTCATTTAATCTTCTCAGCTTGAAGTGTTCTATAGCTACTGTTTACAGCAAAAGTAATTTGCAAATTCTATACAAAATGCCAAGTAAAAGTAGGATTATTGGAATGTGTTAAAGCACACTAATCTTCCTATTATGGGATGGCATAGATGAAGACATTTTTTTTTAAGTTTAAAACTTTTTAAAAGATACAGCATTTGTGGGAGGATCTGAGGCTTCTTTTAGAAAATATAGGGAATGTTGCTGCCAGCCCGAGAATGAAGGTGTTAAAATTCATGAGTCTTTCCTCTGGCACCCACATATTATTTACTCTTCCTGTGCCTGGGCATCATATGTGCATTGGAGATCTACAGATAGTTTTGCTCATCTAACTCAAAGTGATGTTATCAAGTTTGGATGACTTCCATGAAACAGACTGGGACAAAGGCCAAGATGTCAGTTCCAGCTGACACCAGGCTGTTTCTAAGGGTATTACTGCTCCCTCCTCCCATGCCCTAGGATGCAAAAGGGGACATGCTACTCCACGGCTAGCCAGGACATGAGTCTGTGTGATACTAAAGTTTCTCACTCCATCAGCACCATGTTTCTCAAAATATGTCAACACATTTTGTTTAGAAACACCTAGGAATTCACCAGTGGGTAACCCTAGGAGCATGTACCAAGGCAATTTGTCAGTGGTCAGTCGGCAGTGCATTTGTAGCAAATATAATACAGCAGGAGTACAGGACTTTTTGTCCAGTGCTCCATTCATGAAACCTGACTTCTCTCTCCATTCTTAAGTCTATCAGGACAGTCTTGAAGACACACTTCATAGTGACCTATTTTGACCCTGTCAAACAGTAAGCCTACTAATAGTCACAGGGGGAAGAATATCATTATTCAGGAACAATTTTTTTTATTTCTTCATTTGGAAACTTCTAAGCACTCAGAAACAAACCAAGAAGGATAGAAGTTAAATAAATCTGCAAAAGAACCAAATAGTGCAAAGTTAGCCAATTATCCCAAATCAGCAATCAGGATGAGATGAAACCTAATTAAATTCAACAGTCTACAAAAGAATGTGTCCAAACAATTTCCCTTCATTATGGATTCTCTAATATAGACACTTTCCATTTAACACAGGATACCACAGAGGGGCACTTCTTTTCTGGGATCTTCAAAGTTATTCAAGACTTCTCAAATACTTATTTTTTAAAGATGCACAGAGAAATGAACGACAGCCCAAATTTCAAGAAGTGGATGTGTTATTCCAGAGCCCACCATAGAATATATATCTGTGATATAACAAAGCTACACCAAGTCAGGTTGACATTCTTTTTTTGTTTTGTTCATTTGTTTGTTTGTTTGGTTTTTTTTAAAAAAAACAAGTCGGATTGTTCGAGGCCAAACTCCAGAAAGTCTCCGGGTCCACAATGTCACCTTCTGTAGAGACCACTATGCGGAGTGGCAGACAGCTGCTCAGTGTCCTGCACCTCAATTTTCTGGCAAGGAACCCTCGGTAAGAATGAACCCAGGAGCTTTTAAAAATAAATGTCCCCACAGTTAAAATAACTAGAGCTTTTATATGCTTGAAAAAAGAACAGCCCATTTCACCACTAGACAAAGCCAACTCTTTATTAAGTGTGCTAATGGGGAAATTGAGTTACGGATAATTCTAAAAGAGGTTTACTGCCAAAAGCACTCTGTTCAGCTTTGAAATGTGTTCTTCTATTCACATTTAAACATAGATGGCTGACATTGCAGGAGCTCATAACAGAACAATAATGTCTCCAGAGGAATTAGCCTCGTGGCTGATCACCCTCTGCTGTCCCCAGGCATCTTCAGCTCCCTGTCCCCCAGCATAAATGCCCTCTCCATGCCAAGAGTTAACAGCATCGCTTTTGAAACTTACATTAAGTAACAACCAAATGAGAATCATTCCCCCTTTATAAGCTTGCCTTCTTTCTTTCTATAATTTTTGGGATCAAAAAAATTTGGGTGTACAATGCATTTACTTCTTGTTCTAATTAAGCTCTTGTAACAGAAATAATGACAGTATTAGCCAGGAAGAGACTTAACTAATTTGAGTAGGTAATTTTGTCCACAGATCGCAAGAGTAAGATTTCCCAGATATGCTGTAATCAGAGTTAGTGGCATAAGTAAAAAGAAATAATAATTCATTTCACCTCCTCAGGTATCTTAGAACAGTGCAGATCTTTGGGACATCTGGGTGGTGCATGAATGATAATAAATGAAGCTGGCAGATTTAAAAAACTAGGAGAAACCTGTGCCCAAAAATATGTATCATAAAAAAACAGGATAATAGTATATAAATGGTACGGATTTAGGAAATTGTCATCAACATATGAAGAATATAAATGATTGCCTTTTTTAAAAACCCTCAAATATATTAAATTAAGCACTGGATTTTAAGGGTGAAACCACTAGGAGGAATATTTAAAATTGAGAGAACCAGAATAGATGTGCCCATTAGACTGTGGTTCTTTTAATGGCCAGTATAGATTGTCTCTGTTTTAAACTCAACTCTCGGTAGCTACTATCCAGCCTGCATATTAATGAGGAACATGAATGCCTCTCTAAAATTTTCAGCTACAGTCTCCATAAAAAAATCAATACTCTCCCACACCTCATGAATACAGACCAGGGCCTGATCCCAGCAGTGCATGCTGACATTAATTATCATTAAGAGGGGGGAACTTACCCATCTCTCTGTTAACTCTCCCTTGCTACACCTCCTTGCACACCCAAACTCAGAGTGTCACTCTTTCCCATTATTTTTAATGGATCCTGATTGAAAGCATGTGTGGGCTGTACAATTACGGCTCGGGTGAACTGTACAATATTCTCTCTGATGTCTCATAGACACTGAATCCAAAAGGCATCTCAAGGACAAGCAAGGGTTGCTTCACTGCACCATGCTTACCCAGACTCTGCAAGACTCCATTTCTTCCTCTTTGCCTGTCTTAACTCTGTGCATTTTCATGGTGCTTTTATCAATAGAGTATTTATCAATTCACCTTCAGTGGTGCACTATTCCTGATGTTGGACAGAGAATGCTTTGTACATCACCTTGTATAAACAGGACTGATCAAAGGAACCAATTATACCTTGCAGCCCTCCCTCCCCTACTTGTCTGACTCCCTCTTTCTACTCCAAACTCACTCACTGACATATACAAGACTCCAGATTCTGGGATTGCTCGTGCACGTCCAGTCTCAAAAGATGCCTGGCCCTCCTTAGCCAAAGAAACACCTTATTACATTTAACTACGACATCAACAAATAATAATCATAAGGCTGATGTTTTATCAATTACTAGGGAATGATGGTGGAGGTAAAGGGGAAAGCTTTAGCTGAGGTAGAGTCAATTCAGCAGACTTTTCACCAAGTGGCTGTTATATGCTTGGCATTGCACTAGACGGGATTCACAAATGTGGGTCCTGACCCAGGAGATCTTCTTGTCTAGAAAGTGGGGCTATTCATATACACAAACATAAAAAAATAAAAATAAAGCCAGCATGTTCTTATTTTCTGCCAGGAATGAAAAAACAGGACTGAAAGTAGAGGAAACAAGTTTTATTGTTGCTGCTTCTAAATCAACATAGTTTTATTTCCATCATAAAATATTCACTGTACCATGACTTTTTGAGTATTTTTGGAGAAGAAAAAAAAAGCTAAAAATGCACAAAGTATTTTAGCATGGAAGAAACTTAGATACTAAATAATTCTGCCCCTTTATTAAATAGATGGGGAAATTGAGGTCCAAGGAGTTTCAATCTCTTACCTATGGTCTCCAAGGACATTCCCAGCAAAGCCGCATCAAGAAACCAGAGCTCCTGCCTAACTCTGTGACAGGGAACTTTCTTCTCTACACTTGACAGCATTCACTCTGAATCTCTGGCCTTTCTTCAATCCCCATTTTGTTGGCTTTCTGCTGCTATCTACAGTATTTTCCCCCAACATTATAGTTATATTTGTGAATAAAGCCAAAGCATTTAAGAGCTTGGAGGAAACCTAAATAATAATTTTCTCCAACTATTTTCCATTTTACAAAACAGGAAACTTGAACATAATAAAGCCCAAGATGTGCCAGAACCCAGGTCTTGAAAGAGCCAATGCAGGCTCCACCCTGCCACACAGCCCTCCTGCTCTGGGCGTGGTCTCCTGGTCTTCATCTGCTCTTGTCTAGTCTGGTCATCACTGCTAGGACAGTTTCCTAATTCTGGAATCATCCCTCCCTCACCCCCTAACTTCCAAGGGCTTCAGGAGTGTGCAGTGTGACTAAACTGGGCTCTCTCCTCCTGCGGCAATTTATATACCGAAGTAGACATAGAGCCAAGGATTAATGGCTTACAAACGCCTTCCTGACTAATCATAGAAAGAAAAATAACCCATTCCATTTCATCAACATGGAAAATCAGAGACCATGGCTGATCTGACACCACTAAAATGAATGTGGTGTTCTAACCTTTCTAAAATGGGTGTGGAAGGTAATTTGTAAAAATACATAAAGACTATGTGGGTGTTTTTGCAAATAGCTCTGTAAGCCCCTATAGAAAGAACTGCATCCTTGCTATCATTTCTGCAAATATCCAAACCAGTTCTCAAACCACTTTCTGGTTCATTCAAGCACAAGAGACTTCAGGATTCATTCCCTTGGTCCAGCCCCATCCTTCACACTTCCCAGCTTTTCCTTATTCTGATCGTCTTCACCATCTCACCCACAGCATAAATTTTATTCTCTTTGCCATTCTGAACACGTTGCTGAGTCCCACTGAGGAAGAAAAGAGTAAGTGGGTCAAATTGCTTTGTGTTGCCTGTGTAAATCTAGCCTTTATCAGGCCAACAAGAGGCCCCCAGGAAAAATGCAGAGAGGGTTGATGTAGCTGAGGAGAGGTACCATGCAAACAGAGCCAGGAATAAACAAAGAAGAAATATGAAAAAACAAGAAGGATAACTCAAAACAAGTAAAAATAATCCTAAATAAATAATAAATAATGCTTGTGACCAGTCAACAGAAGAGATGGACGAGTGAGTAATGAGTCACTCGGTAAGGGTTTAGTGAAAATCTAGATCAAAACAATGAGACACCTTTTCTGCTCCCAAAATACTATTCAAGGAGTAAGGCTGCGGTGGGCGTAGAAAACCCAGGAGGAAGTATAAGAACATTACCAAAAGGGTCGAGCCCAGTTCTGGCTCTCTCACCTCTAACTCTGTCCTCCTAGGCAACTCAGACCCATTCCCATAATATCAGGTTTCTGTTTTAAAAGGAAAATTAGACTAGATTTCCAAGAACCCTTAACATCCTAAAACTCAATGGGTTTGCGGGTCTCTAATGTTTTGTAAAACAAGCCTCAGTACCCATTTTAGTGCTGCACAGAAAGAAGGATGATCATAAGGTAAAAGCACGATCATATGGGTGCTTTCCAGGCACCCCAGGGTCCTGGAAGGAATTCAGGCTGAGGTTCGCATCTGTACTGGACACGTATTACCTTTATGGCCCTTGATAGTTTGTCTGATCTTACTGAGCCTTAGTTTCCTCTTCTGTGAAATAAATATATCATATGCCTCATGGGATTGTTCAACATCAGATCTAATATAAAGTACTCAAAAATTTTAAGTTATCATTACTTCCCTTTTACCTAATGTTGTACACAACACCTGGTACAAGAATAGCCTGCAGATTAATGCAGATTATGCTCATAAAAGGTTAACATAGTATCTGATTTATTGAAGATGGAAAGTTTCACTGTCACAATTCTGCAGAGAATTGTTGAGGCTTTTGTTTGGAGTCTGTAAACTCAGATTTAAGGCACTAAGAAACTAACTTTATATTTTATTCCAGATAACATAACATTGGGGTGTGGGTGTGCGCACATGCATGCGTGAGCATGCTTATTCAGGCAGGCCCCCTGGTTGTGATGCATTGTTGGTCAAAAAAAATGGCTTTTTGAAATTTCTAAATTTAATTTCCCATGTTCTATGTTGGCTGAGCAATGTAGCTTTGTAAGCCTTTGACTTTGGCTGAGTTTGGAAGCATTTATGACCCTATCATAGGTAACATAAACATCAATCTGCTTTCTTATTTCTTTGCAAATTCAATTATTTCTAATTACATAAAGGCACCATTGATCAAGTAAGCATAAAAACCAATAAAGAAGAATTTAATCCCTTAAATAAGCTTGTAGACTTCAAGGAATAATTGAATATTCTAGCATTTAATACAGAGAGACATCTTGTTGTTGATAACTGGCCCAAAGTTAAAGGAAAATGTCTAAACCCCGTCATGTTACATATCGATTTGGTACAAATTGAAAATATTTGGATTCCATTTTCAGTTCCTTTTCCTCTCTCTCTGCTGCTCTCTGCAGGCTTGGAAATGGGTTTTAGGCCCTGTGGTCTTGTATACGTGTGAAAGAATAATTAGGTTCTGGCGATTTCAACAAGAAGTTGTCATTACCAAGGTATGCATGTAGCTTTATGTCTGAATAAAAGCCTGAGTGTAGATGAAAATTTTTTATTAGCCCAGGTTTTTAATTTGCCATTTTTATTGCAGAACTGTCTGTAATTTAGAGGCTCATCTTCTGTTCTAATAATTGCTTGTATCCTGAGCATCTTTTAGTGTGGCTAATTTTGCTGAAGACAGGGATCAGGGCTCCAGACTGGTACACAGAATTCTGATAAAAGTTTATAGTACAGCACAGGAATTATCTGTATTTCTCTTTATTCTGGTTTCCCTCTAAGGGGAAAAAGCAGGGGGGTGAGCATGCTTTACACTGGTCATAGTAACTTGAAATATAATCACTTTCTCTACCACATGAAGACAGGGATTTTGCACACATACAAATAAATAACAGACAAACATTTTCAAGGACACACACTCTTGCCTGGGACTATGGAGCAGAGGACAGGGAAACAATCACCATAGGGTTCAGAGCAAGAGGGAGTGCTGGGGGATTCCAAATGGACAGGAAGGACATATATGGAGCTCCGCCTAGTGAGCAGACTGCTCCTGGGTAGCAATTTCCAGCCTTGCCAGCATCTTCACACCTCTCCAATTTTTACCTCATGGTGGAAGATGGTAGGAACAGATAGACCAAGACCAAAAATGCACATTTAAGAGACTGAAAAGACACTCAAATACTCTCTCCTCAGTTTTTAAATGTCCACGAAGAAATTCTCTGCTAACCAAACCTATACCGCTGTATTAGCCCATTTTCTGTTGCTTATAACAGAATACTTGAAACAGGGTAATTTATAACAAAGCAGAGTTTATTTCTTACAGTTTTGGAGGCTGGGAAGTCAAAGATCCAGAGAGCACATCTAGTGAGGGGCTTCTTCTTGGTGGGGACTCTGCAGAGAGTCACCTATGGTGATGCAGAAATCACATGGCTAGGGCATGCTATCATGCTCCTTTCTCTTCTTATAAAGCCCCTCCTCTATTCCCTGATAACCCATTCAGCCATTAACCCATTAATCCAAGAATGTATTATTAATCCTTTCATATGGGCATATAAATGGCTTCATATACTCACGATCCAATCACCTCTTAAAGACTCCACCTTTCAAATACCGTGCTCGGGGTTAAGCTCCAAAATAAGCTGCAGGACATTCGAACCACAGCAACCACTTTGCTGATATAATTTTAACAGAATACTATATCTCCTTAACTGTCTTCATGAAAGTAGATGTATAGAAATTGCTTCATATTTCTGCTTTAAGCTGTTTCTACGTTGCTGTTTTCAAGTTAAGCACCAAAGGATGTCAGGCTATATCAAAAGCCAGACTGTAAAACTTCTGGAAACCTACCAGAGCTGTTACTAGGGAGACCAGTTAACAGCAGTATCACAACAAATATCAGTAGGGAGAGGGGAA
The DNA here is from genome assembly GCF_027409185.1 of Cynocephalus volans. Lineage (NCBI taxonomy): Eukaryota > Metazoa > Chordata > Mammalia > Dermoptera > Cynocephalidae > Cynocephalus > Cynocephalus volans. The sequence goes on along the minus strand of NC_084464.1, from coordinate 153,771,931 downwards.
ACTTAGAACTAATGATTAAAATTCCGTGAAATTCTCTTTTAAATGGAAAAATACTGTCATAGTACCTAGATACTAGATTTTGTTCCCTTATACCTCTTGTCACAAAAGAAGACATGGGGGCCTGGAGAGATTTTTCAGAAAACAAGATGGAAATCTAAGAGGGAAATTAGTTCTAAGCAGCAAGTTATAAATCTCCTCGCACGATGCTTCTCTACATCTAAAACTCAGAGCCTTGGAAGGACACTGGATAAGACTTAACTAAAACAAAAGAAAACAAAACATTTCAGAGTGAGTTTGAAGATTATTTTTTACTTAGCATGAAGAAACACCAGGGTTAATTCACAAAGGACTGAGAAAAGATGTATATAATTGAAAAAGGTAACAAACTGTTCCTAGATTTAAAAAACGTGGAGATAATCTGGTGACAATTTTAATAACTTTAAGCATAAATAAGTGATCTGCAAAAGATGCTAGCTTACATTCTCTTGGATCTGGGCAACTGTGCTGTGGGAAGCCGGGCCATCTGAGATACAGGGTCACGTGCAGGCACTGCACTGCCCTGGGAAGCAGGTTTCAAAGATGGCAGTCTGAAGGAGAGAAACTTCGTTCGTGCTGGAGTTGCAAACCCAGACATGAGAGTGGTAGCACATGTCATGTGCAACTACTAACATGCGGCGTATGTAAATTTCACCTCAAAACACCTTTGTTGGAAGGAAGGCCATTTTCTCATTGTTTAACCTTAGTAAAAAGACAAGCAACTCTCTTGCTCTAATTTAGGTGGTAAGCCATCCCTCTGGAGTCCTAGAACTTCGCATGAAAAAACGTGACTTTACAATGGCGCCAGGGCAGTACATCTTCCTCCAGTGCCCGTCCATCTCCTCACTGGAATGGCACCCCTTCACGCTCACCTCCGCCCCCGAGGAGGACTTCTTCAGTGTGCATGTTCGGGCAGCAGGAGACTGGACGCAAGCTTTATTTCAGGCCTTTGGGGCAGAGGGACAGACCTGCAAGGAGCTCTGGAGCCTGCCGAGGTTAGAGCTCATTCTCTTTTATGTATAAAACACAATATTATAAAAAGTAAGGTATTTTAATGCATCAACATGCTACCAAATTCAGCAATATCTTTATTCTAAGTTTGAGTTTGAGACCGTCTTTTAAATTTGAGAATTTATATAAAAAGTATAATTTAGTAGACTTCCAGGAGAAGCAAGTACATTTCTGTACAAAACAAATGTTCAACAAAGGTAGGCGATGATCCAGGAGCAGTTTGCTTTCCCAGCTCCAAAAGTATCACTTGGCAATGAGTAAGACAACTCTGCAAACTTTTTTCTATCACATCTGAGGTTTTTAGATTATATTTGTAAAGTTTGTAAAGTTTGTTCTTCATAACAAGGATGCCATGTTTCTATGTCCTCTTCTTATAAAGACACGACTCGTATTGCATTTGAGGGCCCACAATACGTCTGTAGAACTTCATCTTAATTTGTTTTATCTACAACTCTGTTTCCAAATAAGGTCACATTCTAAGAGACCAGAGGTTAGGACTGCAACATGTCAACTGGAGGGCCCAATTCAACCCACAGCATCTTCATATTCAGAAAAACCTGGGCCCCTGGCAGAAGTGTAATTACTGCTCCATGGCTCTTTTTAGTAAACAATGGCTTCCAGTTGATTCCCACTCTTACTGAAGATTACCCAAAAGCACATGAAGCCCATGTGCAGAGCTCCAGAAACATGAGAACACAAAAAAATAATGAAAAAAAAATTTTTTGAAAGAATTTGATATTTCTAAAGAAGCATCCAAATATTCCTTCTTCTGCCACCCTTGGAAGGGATCAAGGTCTAGCAAGAAGCAGCCACTGTCATAGAACACATTGAGAATGAAAGTTCCTGAGGGCAGGGCATGATTTTTCCTTCCCCACATGTCTGGTAACTAGCACAGTGTCTGACATGTAGTGGGTACACAGTAGAGACGTGATGAAGGGATGAATGAACACCTGGACTCAGTATGGGTTCTTCAAGTCATTTTATTTGGCAAATATTTATTGGTGACAAACTAGGTACCATAATAAATTTAAGGCACATAATCTAATCAGATTATTGTCCCACTTTTCCCATTCCCATGGGATATAGACCTGTAACAATGTACCACTGGGCTTGTTTGTATACAGGGAGTAGGAAAAGGCACATGCCTTTATTTCTAACACTGGTACAAAGAATGGTATGATATGAAGCCAAGTATAAGTATCATCTGCTCAGACCAGAGCCCTGAATCAGATGGCAATACCTGACTATTCATTTAAGACCTTTTCATTGTTATGATGGGAAGGAGGCAACGTTGTGGAATTCTAAGGTTCACAATGCAATGCAGATGCTTAAAATCAGGCATAAAAGTAGATACACATACACACACACACACACACACACACACACACACACTGTGTCCAACTACTTCCCTAGTCCTCCCCTTGGCATTGCCACGATTGATACCTTCATGCTGTTTGCTACCTGGTGTCTGCACTGTGTGTGTGTGTGTGTGTGTGTGTGTGTGTGTGTGTGTGTGTGTGTGTGTACAGTTATCTGGTCTACCAACCACCTTCCCTTCACATATCAGCTAGCGTGTCCACCAGTCCCCTGCAAGCACTCGGTGCAGATTTCTCAGGAGTCGAGATGCTCTCTGCCTGTGGAGCGCACAGTCTGCTGCAAGGTCCAATGTGCTCCAGTCCCCTGGGGCCACCCTGGGATCCTCTGCTCCTCCTCCTGCTCCCTGGTTGACTCAGCCCTGCCAGCCTCCTTGTTTTTCACACACACCGAGGCTGCCATCCTCAGTGCCTCTGCCATTGCTGTTCCTTCCACCTGGAATGCTTTTCCTGGATCTCTGCTTGGCTGCTCCAACCCTTCCTTCAAGTTTCTGCTCAAATGTTTTCTTCTAGTGAGGTCTCTCCTTCCTGCCTGTAGGAAACAACAACCCTCAACAATTGCTCAATGGTCACAACGCCCCACACCCTAATTTTTCTTCATAGCCCTTATCTCCACCTGAACCACTAAATATTTGCTTCTTGTTTTCCTGTCTGTATCTCCACACTAGAAAGAGAGCTCTATGAGAAAAGAGACTTTTATCTGTTTGTTTCACTTTTGCATCCCCAGTGTCCCAATTGAATGAATAAAAATGAATTCCCATAAACAGTGTGGCTTCACTTCATTTGCTAAACTGGTTTGCCCTCTGTCTCCGTATATGTGGAGCCATACGTATCAGCAACAAAGCTTCCCAAAAAACTAAAATTTGTTTAAATCTCCAACATACAAAAAATCAGAATTTTATTGGACTTCCTTGCATGATTTTACAGTTCGGCATTGTTTCAATTTTGAATTAAATTAACTCTGTCGGGGAGAACACCATATCCTGCTTTACTGATTTGGACCCAAAAAGGATTTAATCCAGCCCTGGAAGTCCACAAAGCCAGGGGTGAGCAAGGGCCCAGGAGGAGAGGTGAGCCCAGGCAGAGAGCAAGGAAATTTCTTCCTCCAAGCCCAGGAAAAACGCAGAAAATGTGAGATCTTTCCAAAGACTCTCCCTTCTGAGGTGAAATGGAGAATTTCTCAGAGTTGATATGAGAGATTCCAGCAGTTTATCCTGCTGCGCAGAGCCAGAGTCTTCGATGTCAGTGCACCTGGGTTCATAGCCCCATTTTGTGTATGACCTTGGAGAAAGAAAACTGCTTCAGTTTCCTCATCTGAGTGCAATGAAGATGATGACAATAGTACAAAGCCTTAAGGCTTTGCTTAGGATTAAATGTGACAGTTTATATAAAGCCATTAGCATAATGCATAGTACATGGTAAGTGCTCAAAAAAGTTACCTTATTAGCAAAGTTAGAGAGGTCACCTACCACAGGAGGAACATGATGGTCAGATGAGGAAATGACCTTCGGTTCAGAGAGAAGGGACTGGAGGTTAACGGGGTCAGGGGAGGCTGCCACTGACCACGGGCAGCAAGGAGCCCGCAGGACAGGCGCTGGGGACATGGGCCATTTTCTAAGCTGCGTTATTGGAAACCCTATCTGAATCATGGGAGGGATAACTGAGTAACGTAATAAACAGGAAATTGTGCGATGGAAGACGATTCAGATTGTGAGAGTGAGAGGTCTTCAGAAATGGAGGAATTTTGGCCTGGAAAAGAACAATTGGGGTGTCATGATAGCTGTGACCAACTATTTGCAGGCCGGAGATGCAGGAAAGAAAAAAAGACCTGTAATGTGCTTCTCAGGAAGGCAAAAGGTGAGAGTTGTCAGAAGACAGATTTCAGTAAGACATGAGAAAAAATGGTCTAACACTTACAATTGTCCCTAAATGGAACAAGGTGCCCTGCAGTTTAATGTCAGAATGTGACCAGCTATCAGGGAGGTGGGAGGAAGTATTACTGTATTAGCAGGGAAGTCAGACTAGATATTTCTCCTGTCGCTTCCAGTTTAGATTCTCAATTCTAAACACGTAGAAATTTGTTTATTTTAAATTTCTGTAGATTAAATGACAATTCTTCTTTGGATTTAATTGATATCTATTTAAAACAGTCCCAAATAATTCCCAAATATGACTAATTATAAAAACAATTAACAATTAGACATTTTAATCCATGGACAATTTTTCTTCCTCTCTCAATTCCCTTTATCTAATTATTTATAAAATAACCTAAAGTGGGCTAAGATACTAAACCTTTCTGATTAATGATCTTTTATTTTTATTCAATATGTAACAAAGCCTTATTACTTAAGATTAACTTGAGGAGAGTTGGTTTGAATTATTAGGAAGTCTGGAATATAGGGCATTTAAAAATAAACCCAATTGAACTTTCATGAACACATAGTAAAGCCCAAATGGGCCAACCTTGGGTGCCTTCAACAGATGATCCTTAGGGAGTGGTGATGGATAACTTAGAAACCTTTAAATCTGCATATCTTTGTTCATATGTAAATGTGTGCTTTTGGAACAGCTGAGGTTATTTAATGCGTTCTGCAGACAAATCTTTTAAACATCCCCTTTACAATTGTTATTGAACAGCTCCACGGTGGACAGCATGGGAGGCACTGGGGAACAGTGGTGCGAAAGACAGACCTGGCTCCTACTTCCATACACCTTGTAGTCTAGTGATCGAGACACACACAGCTCAAATCACACACACACACACACACAAATTGTAAAATTAAAATTGTGATGAGGATTATAGAGGTGGGAGAGTGGTGGTGCTATAAATTAGATAAGAGGGGATTTAACCTAGTCTAAGGGGTCTAGGAAAGCTTCCCCAGGGAGAAGATGATTGGGATAAGACTTGATGGAAGGGTAACTATTAACCAAGTAAGGGGAAAGGGGAAAAATTGGAGTAGAGTATTTACAAGTGAGAATATTGTCACATGCAAAGGTCCTGTGGCAGAATGGGATACTGTGTATTTTAGGAAATGGGAGAAAAGCCAGTGTGGGGAACTGATAGTGGGAGATGAAGAAGAATCTGGGCACCAGCCCATGTAGGACCATCTTACTTATTCAATGAATATACTTTATCCTTATAAAGAAAAATTTGTTAAGCAAAGACAAAACATCAGCACCACCCTTAGCTTAATTGCCACAGATTTTGAGTTAGCATAATCTAAAATAGTGAGCTTTAGAAGTTTAAAATTACATTTATTCCCAATGAGTGGCTTTCATTAGACTAAATTTCTGTAAACATACTAAGACATGTGACCAAAAAAACAAAAACGGGAGAATTACATTAGCAAAAGGAAAGAAAAGCCTTCTATACAAGCCTGATGCTTTGCTTTTCTCCTTTAACGGCAGCCGGGGAGGCTGGGGTGTTAGGGGGAGGCATCTTTCACCAAGCTTCATGATGTTTGGAACCGAAACATGCTTCTAAGAACTGCAAGAAGAGCATACTGCATGGAAGAGGCATGAGTGACAGCAAGAGATGTCAGGCTTTGCCCTTTCATAAATAGCACTGGGCCAGGGCGACCTGCTGTCTCCCCAGAAGGTAGGCCCTGAAATCCTCATGCTAAACCCAGGCTCTCCAAATAGGGAGAGCACAGAGTCAACAACTCTGCACACATGTGCAAATACATCATATAGAAAGCACTGGCTTTGGATGGTTTGGGTTCAAGAGCAAGGTGTTCTGAAGGTCAGATGGGCCACACTGTGATTTCAGGCTGGCGGTGGACGGGCCATTTGGAGCTGCTCTGACGGACGTGTTTGCCTACCCAGTGAGTGTGTGTGTTGCTGCAGGAATCGGCGTCACTCCCTTCGCCGCCCTTCTGAAGTCTATATGGTACAAGTGCTGTGAGTCACAGACCCAGCCGAAGCTGACCAAGGTATGGAAAAATCATTAGTTCACCCTTCCATGGATTAAAAGGTTCAATGTCCTTACATCTATCATCTGCTGATTCTTGGGGAGGATTTTAATTAACCATGAGGGATAAACTCAAGGATACTTAACTATACTTATGTTCTTAAAAATCTCCACTCAGTATTACATTTATGAGTAGGGTTATGTCTAATCTTGTTAAAGATGACAAGACATAAATTTTATTGCTTCGTCGCCATTACAGGACATGTAATTGCTCATCTCAGTGAAATATGGACAGGCTGCAAATGGCAATGTGACCCGGCTGCAGGTAGGGATATTAACAGGCAGGCTTCTCCTTGGTCTCTTAGCTTAATGTGGTGGTTGCAAGTATACAATTCAATATCTTCCTCTCGTGGACTCAGGGTCTTCACAAAAAGCCATAGTTGGGACTCACTGGTCTGCTTACTTTGACGACGCCATCCAGCTCCCGATGTCCCTGTCACCATTTCTTGTATGTTCTCTAACTAGATGCCCCCAGGATGTCTTTCCTTCCTTTGTCCTATCCAGAGACTCCATCCAGGACTTTGGCCCTTTTAGGACTGCAGCAAGCACCTGTGCAGCAGCAGAAAGGCAGCCAGGATTACACAGGTGGAGCTGGGACATCAGGCGAGCTTGGTGCTGGTCCTGGTCCTGCTGCTGCTTCTTTCGTTGACCCTTTGGCTATAGTTTCTCATCTATGGAAGGAAAATGCTTGATTCAATCAGCATGTCCCAATGTACATTCTAGGGAACGTTAGTCATATGACATGAGTCACTAAAGAGGATTCTGTGGTCAAATGAACTTGAGAAATTCTTTTACAGCATCCCACTCTAGAAGATTCCCATCATCTCCTAGCCTATTAAATACCTTCCACAGAGAAAACCTCACTCAATATTGTTTCATCTATCCTTCCTGATGTGGATTTAATTGTCTCCCCCAAGTTTTATGTACTAGGAACATGACCCCCACTGTGACTGTTAAGAGGGTGGGAAATCCTATTATGGTAATTGAAAGGTGGGGTATTGAAGAGGTGATTAGATTCTGAAGACCATGCCCTAATGAATGGATTAATAATGGTGGTCCTGGGCGTGGTTCTGGGGGCTTTAAAAGGAGAGCATGTAAGAGTTTTTCTCTCTCAGCTCCACTATCTACCATGTGATACCCTGAGTCTCTGTAGTCACCACCCAGACAAGCCCCTCAACTAGATGTGTTCTCTGGACTTTGGACTTCCCAGCTTCCAAAACTGTAAGCAATAAATTTCATTTTCTTACAAATTACCCAGTTCCAGGTATTTTGTTATAAGCAACAGAAATGGACTAATACTCTTCCCAAGCCTATCTAGCCACAGAACGTTTCTTCACCTATCACGATTAAGGGATAGTATTCTATGAAGCGCTGCAGGCAGTGCCAGACTGGAAGATCGCTAAAGCTGGGGCTTTCCAAGAAACAAGAGTAAAACCAACTATTTCGTGGATTTCCAAGTGACAGGTGCTTGACATACATTTTCTTACTTGATTTTTATAATCTGCCCAACAACCTTACAAAGTAAATGATACAGGCCTGTTTTCCAGATAAGGCATCTGAAGCTTAGAGAGATTAAAGTGACTTTCCTGAAAATACACAGGTAATAAGAGGCAGAATCAGAGCTCAAAGTCAAGTTCATCTGGCTCTCTCCATGACTTAGCCAATACATGGTAGATGTGACTCCCACACCCTCCTGCAGCCCTAGTGCTATATTTCAGGAAGACCATGGGATTCCTGGTCAGATAATCCACACCTGATTCAGTCTCATCAGAGAATCTGCCTGATTCCGTCTTCACCAAAGTATCGCATCAGTTCACCTCTCAGGGCTGGGTTTCCTGGTCCACACAATGAAGAAACAAGAATCCATATCCAACAGGGACTTTTAATACCAAATAAGACAAATAAGCAATATGGAAATATGACTGTGTAAATGTGAATAAAATGATATAAATGTTAAATAACCTGCCAAAGATATAAATAGATTACTAGTACACCTACTAATAATTGCCTATATTTACCAAGCATTGACTACCTAGCAGGTGAAGAGCTGGGTACACTATCTCACACCATCCTTTTAAGGTACTTATTATTTTATTCCCATTTTACAGATGAGAAAACTGAAGCTAGATTGCAAAGTTAATAGGAGCGACAGAGTCATCTTATTGAATTATCATAACAAATCATTCAGTTAAGTACTATGCTTAATTTACCAATGAGGAACCTGAAGCATAGAGATCTAATGAATATTAAAACTAGAATTTGAATCTGCGTCCTTCTGATGCCAAAGCCCCCCTTCTTTCCTCATACCGTCATATGTTTAACAAAGTGAGTGAAAGAGCTGCAGCTTTGTATACGTGGACCTCACAGCAGCCCTTTCTTGGTTGGTGATGATTCTCAGTCCCCCCAAGCTCTTTCTTTCTTCTTGCTGTCTGCCAAGGAAAAGGCACTTCCAGAGGTGGCTCATTGCTTTATGGTTCCCGTTACACTCGAGGTCATGGTCAGGCCATGGAGGTGGGGGGGATGTGTGTCTGACTTTTATTCACTACTCACTCAACCAGTATTTATTTAGCACCTATTAAGTGTGAGGCCCTCTCATACGTGAAGCTCACCACGCTCCTCTCACCCACTTTACAATAACTTCTCCCTTCTCTTGTTCTACATTTCTCCTTTGCTGTCCTCCTGTTCTGTCATATACTGAATCTTCTTTCCTGGATTAAGATTCACAAAGGATCTTATTTCTCTTAGAAGACTGTGAGCTCCTTGAACACAACTGCTCTGGATATATCTTCATATCTATTCTATAAATAGTGAACAAATCAACGAGTGAATGTGTCTACATGCCCAAAAGAATAAATAACAGCTTCCATACAATTTTCTAGAAAATTCAAGGTTACTCATATTAATTCATTTTTTTATTTAGCCAAAAAGACTATTCAGTAATTTTATAATTAAAATAATAGATTTCAATTATTTTACTATGAGTATAAAAGAAAAATTCTTCTAAGAACCCACAAAATCTTAAGTCCGTACAGGAACCCACAAAATCTTAATACTGCCTCCTTTCTCACCATTCCATTATTACTCCTGGGCTGTGGGGTTTCTTTAGTCTGTTTTAGTTGAAGGGCTAAGTAGTCACCACAAAACTATAAAACAGGGACATTGCTCTCTATTCCAAAAAACAGAAACCATAGAGTTGGAAATAAAATTAAAATTTGAGGAACTATTTGGACAAGACTCAGCCAAAAATAAAGGCAGGAATAATGGCATTTGTGAAAGAGAAAGCTATATCTTAGAATCATAAAATAACTTGAAGGTCCTAAGCTAGCTGTGCACGTGACAATGAAAGTCAGCATCTGTACTTGGAGTGCAAGTGATATGTCCAACGTCACCCGGCTGGTTAGCCACTGAGTCAGGCCTACAGTGTATGTTTCTGATTTCCTCTTCAAAGCTCTTTCATGAAAGAAGTGAGTTTTCATGCTACTGAAAGTTTAGGCTGGAAATTATACTTAAGATCCAACTCCTTAGGGTCTGCATGCATGAGAAGTAGTTTAGGAAGTTTCTCTCTTTTAAAGCAACTTTGTGTTTGTTTGAGTACAGCTATCATTAGGCTTATGTAACTAATATTTGTCAGGGCCACCCACATGCTTTTGAGATATAAATACTACTCCTTCCTTCCACTAAACTGTCAAGCAACTATATAATTTTTAAAGTGCAGCAGAGCAAAGCAGTACATATTTATCTAACAGCATCTTCACAATTTTAGGTCTGGGCTCTAGTTTTCAGATTGTGCTTTCTTGTAACAAGAAGGGAAAACAACACAGGGATTCAGAGCTGGAATTTTAAGCGTAAATGGTTAACTGCAATGAGGTGGGATTTTCTTCTCCACGCAGGAAATACCAGTTGGTATAAAGGCATACATACATTTTTACACACTAGCCTCCAGTTATAAGTCTACAGTAAAAAAAAAAAAAAAAAATCTGTACCAAAGTATTCTCAGGTGTTACTGCTGCAAACTATATCTTCTTCACCCTTTTCCACTGCAGAATTATTCTAGAAAACTTCTAAGTAAAATCCAGGAGCATAACCAGTACAACCCCTGCTGTTGATTAGTGTCATAAGTAGCATTTTCTACTTGAAGCTGATGGTTTAGAATTTCTTTGTTTCTAACTCTCTTTTGTTTTTAAAGATATGGGAGGGAGCAGGGAGAAATGGTTAGGAGACTTCCCCAAGAAGGCAAAATAACAGTAAATGTAATGATAGCTTGCTGTGAATAAAATGGAAAAAAAGTTGTAATACATTAAAGGGATATTATCAGCACAGAATAAGAGCCAAACTTCACTTAGCTGAAGGCCGATGAGAACACGGTGCCCCATGGGATGAGGGGAGCCGGGGAGAAAGAAGTTTCATGCAGTGCGAAGGAAGCCGAATGCTGAGGGGTCTAAATGCCCTATAGCAAGAAAAGTCCTCCAACTCCTGCCTAACGGGTGTGATTAATTCTACATCACACTCGATTTGTGAAAAGAGCTCTTGGAAAAAAATTGAGACAGGTTGCTTGTGCACAGTGTCAAAATGATGAATGAAATAAGTGCGTATGGACGGGGAGGGGGAAGATTGCTGACATAAATACATTGCCTTACACATTCTAGTTCTCCCTAATATCACAGCCGTGCAGACGAAACAGAGAACTGCCAACTGGAAGATTTGGTTCATTTTCTTAACTGCATATATAATCTTCAGACTACAATAAAATAGATTAGGGAAAAACTGAGATAATCTTGTTTCTTCATAAATTGTCTTCCTTCATCCGCTCAATGATACATAACTGTGATAATGGGTATTTATAGTGTGTCCCATGCAAAATGGCCTTTGGGTTCGTAACCTAATATAATAAACAGATAATTCAAATAAAAAGACAGCATGGGCCAGTGGGAACGAGGAAAAGAGGCAAGAAAGACAAAAATCCATACTCTACTCAAATATATTAATAAAACAAAGGGGGACCTGCTCTCTTTTCTAATGAATGAAAAATGCATTTAATTTAATCGGTTTAGTTTGAGAAATTATTTACTTTCACTTTCGCTCACGCTGGTGCTCTGGCTACTGCTGGAATTGATCATCTCCACTAACAGCCCGCAGTGCTGTCATCAGTCGAGCTGAGTAGCATGAGGCCAGGCTGGCCTGTCCTGAAGAAGCGTGAGCTTCTCATCTTCCTTGGGCCACCTCAAAAGAATTTGGTACCCAATTAGGCCTTACCATTACCAGCATTAATATTTTTAATGTCTTTGTTTATTGACCATGCAAGCCATACATGACTACAGTCTTTTGGTAAAAGATGCAAATAAAATACATTAACGGTCAGAAATCTCCCTTCAATCACCTCCCTCCCCAAACTAACTGTGTTCAGCACTTTTCTCCCCAAGGAACTCACCATTAGACAGTTGAGTGCATCTCACTGCATTCCTTTCCCATGCATTTACATGCACATATGCAGCAGGTGCTATTTGTGCATACATAAGGTGGGAGGGAGAGACAGAGATGTACAATTTGTGTTGTTTCTGTTTTCCATTATCACATGGTTTGGAGTGCGTTCAGTGTCAGTCTTAATGATCTATTCCATTTTATTTGGTGCCTTCAGGGTATTCCATAGTATGGGTAGCTCACAATTTATTTAATCATTCTACTATTACCGAATGTTTCCATTGTCCAAAAAGGATTGTTAACTGTAATTGGAACAGAGACACAAAAAGCTCAGTCCTCTGCTACAGGCCAGAGCAACAGTACAGTCATGAAATAGTTAACCTTCGGGATAATGACTAAGAAAAAGTCTGAAGGAGAAAAAATGATTGACAAAGGCTGGTCTCAGTCTTATAATGGTTAACCAAAAAAACAATTTTATAATTTTATCTTTTTAAAACTGGAAGTTTTACACATTAGGGAGTCTGCTCAGTAAGAAGAAATATTTGCTTTAAAATGTTTCACTATTATATTCATCCAGAATTATTTTGCTATCAACAAAAACAAAATAAAAACCAGGACAATAATAGTGACTATTTTTTGAGGAGGTAGTATATTTTCTAAATATCAGCCTGAGTCTTTGTCTTTTCAGAGAGAAAATTCTACTTTTGGACAATAGTCACGATTCCCTCTGTGCACAGTCTCCATCACCCTACTGGTTGGGAGCTTCTGTGTATTCTGTTATTTCTTCTGTACACTGTGGGTGACAGAGGTGTGGGGTGACAGAGGTGTGCTGCTCAGGAGGAAGCAAGCCACTAGCCTTCTCCTTTGGGGAGAGGTCAAGGTAGCACCCTGGGGCCATGCAAAACACCTCCACTTGGGTGTAGCACGCATGGAGCCTGGGGTGCGCTTTCCCCAGGGCTCCTCCTAAAGGACTAAGCCATTATGATCAATGCTGAAATTCCACTTCCAGGACTGCTGCCAGAGATAAAGTTTGGCTTCACCTCCTCCCAATGACATCCGTCTCTATAATCCAGGAGTGACCAGTGGGGACACAGACTTAGCAAGGCAAATGTCCCCCTTTGCTCTAAAATATAAACATGTTGTATTTGTTCTATAAGCCTTTCCAAATAACAATGAGGATAGTAACAGTAGCAGGCAGCTAATATCTTCTGAGCACTTAATGTGCCCATCCGACATTGTGCTAACTGCTCCAGTAAGCCATATCCTGTCATCCTCATGATAACCTCATGAATTGTTGTCCTGTGTTTATTGCCATTTTATAATTGTGGTCATCTAGGCTTAAGTTAAATAACCTGTGCCGGGTTCCACAGCTCCTAGATGGTGAGGCCGGGAGTCTAGGACAGGTTATAGGACTCAGGGGCTCACAGTGTTTAATTATATGCTATGCTACATTCCACACCTGCCACTGCATGGATACTTTCCTTCTTTGGAGGGCTTCCAGGCCATGAATAAATAAATAGATACGTAATTTTTTTCCCACTTCATCCTCAGGAAATTGATTTTGGATCTAAAGAAATACAGGTTGTACCTGTGGGCATGTCCTCCGCCTGTGTTTGCGATGCCTATCCAAGCTATGGCATGGGCTTCTGAGACCAGATACCTGAAAGGATCAAACTCTGATTAAAAAGTCTGTGAGCTCTGGTAGTAAAATAGATTGCTAGCTCTTCTTATTTCGTTTTCTGGAATTGTTTATCAAAAAATAGCACAGGTCCATTTCCTACTGGCCCCAGATCACTTTGACCTGGTCCACATGTGCTCCTGAAGGATGCTTAAAGAGAAGTGCAAGCCACGGGGAATATGCAAACGAGATGGGGCATACCAAGAGCAGGGCATTGTGAGTGGCACTCAGACGGGCCCTCCACGAATGGACCTGGCCAAGTGTGGTCTGGTCGTTAGTGCCTGGGAACCATGTGACAGCAAAGGCGGGTGCCAGGCTACATGCACATAGAACCCCCAGCCCCATTACCCAGTCACAGAGTGGTCTCCTAAAACATCTGGGCATCCACTCTATCTACAGGAATGTTTGGGATAAGTCCCGCAAGAAAAACCCCAAAACTTCATTACTATGAAAGTTCAGAACTTTTGTTATTTTATTGAGGATGTTCTGATTCATAAAACCTTTTTAAGTAATGGTAAGTATTTTGGGCCTCTGATATCAGCTAGAGAATTCAGAAAGCCCTCTTTATACAGGTGGCTGTTTTTAGGGCTATGTTATTTTTGGAGATGAAGGCGGGGCAAGCGTTGGAAAGCACAGATCACAGAGCACAGCCCATTGTTTGGGACTCTTGTTCCACCATTGACCAGGTCCTTTCTACCTGCAAAATGCAGAGGTGGAACTCTAATGTCCCATCCCACTGAGCATCCCCCACCGTTAGAAAGATAAAAGAGAATCAAAGCAAATACCCTTTTCTTCTGTTCAAAGTCTCTTCTTTTTCTTTTTGCCTGGAGCACTTCTACTGAGCCTATCTATTTTTCTTCTGTGGCCTCTTGCACCAAAGCTGCCCATGTCACCTATAAGTCATGGAGGGAAAAACATGCAAACCATTATTACAAGGAAGCAAAAAGGATAAAGGGCCTGGCAAACCCTAAGAATGCTGACCTGCAGCTATACCATGAGAAAGTAAGACAGGGATGATTTCTGTTTGAGAGGATAAAGGTTCGTGTGTGCAGGAAGCTAAGACATGTGTAGTTTTCAAGTAAGAATGATCAGAACCAGGTTTGAAATTTTAAAAAAAATTAAATCGAATGTTTTGGTTTATCATTCATAAATGAATGTATTTTAGGCGTGTTTCTTAACGAGTGGGAAATACAGAAAATAAATCAGTGGTGTTTGTTCTTTGCCAAATGCCTCCCTTAAGGTTGGGAGGTAAACAGCCTACCCAGGGCAGGGAGAGAGGAAGGCATGTGCGCCAGCGCTGCATTCAATTCAGTCCGCAGGTTTTCCATTTCCACCTTGAGCAAACCAAGTCAAAGGCGGGATAAGGCTTTCGGAGGACAATTTAGATCAGGCACTACACGGAGTGAAAGAAAGAAGATCGTGGTATTCATCACCGACGTGGGATGACGATCAGCCTCCTGGCTGGCTGCATTCTCCCTTCCATCCCCCTTCCCTGTCACCCCACCTGCCGACCCCTCCCACCCTGGGCTCCGGCTGGCCCGGGGCCCACCCAGGGCCTGGCCTTCTTGTTCCCACCCTCTGCAGAGCCCTTCCCTGACCACTCGACTTCTCACATCCTCCAGGTCCTGCTCCAGTGTCCCCTTCTCCATGAGGCCTCCTTTGACCGTCCCCTTGAACATCGCGACCTTTCCCAGCCTGCCTGTGTTTCTGCAGAGCACTTATCACCACCTGACATATTCCGTATTTTACTTATTTATATTTATCATCTTTTTTCTCCCTCTAAGAAGCAAACTCCATGAGGCCATGAGGACAGGGCCTTTTGTTTTTGTCTGTGTTGTTCACTTTTATAGTTCCAGTGCTTAGAACAATCTTGACATACAGGAAGCATTCCGGTATTGTTGAATCAGTGAAGGGGTGATGAACACGACCCCTTACTCCTGGGGATTCATGGGGCCCTCATGGGGGGACCGCTGGCTCAGTTCTGTGTCACAGGCCCACAGCCTGGAGGGGCTGCATCTGGTCATCTCCAGAAAGGGGTAAGTCAGGAAGAGAGAGGCACTTTGTGGGGAGGAGGTGAGGGGTCATAGTGCTTAGGAACCGAGGGGTTATTTGTCCTGGAATTTATATCTTAAGGGCTCTTCAGAACAGGAGCTTTCCAAGAAATACATAGGCTCTAATTCTTGAGAGAAAAGGTCTTGCTCTCACAACTTTCACCCTGCCAAGCTGGTGACGTTATTTCTTGCACAAACCTGAAGAGAATAGGCAAGGTGTTTGGCCTTGAAATACGTTCAGATTTTTTTCCTCTTGAATTTGATCTATGAATTAAATTTCCTCTTAATTTGATCTGTGATTCTGGTGGTACAATTGTGAGCTTGCAGCCTGGCTGGCAGGGAAGGAGGAGAGAACACTGCCCACTGGAGGAGGTAGTCCCAGGCCGGAATACACCAGGCAGTGCCTGGAGTGGAGACCAGCCCCTCACGGACCTTGTCAGGCCATAGAGTTGCCTCCTTGGGGAAAAGGTCCAGGAGAGATTGGTGGACAGAACGGGGTAGGAGTGTGAGAAAAATCAGGAGTATTAATAGATTTATCTCCTGTGGTTTTTTCTAGATACAATTATCTGAAACTCAAAACACAAAAAATAAGCCTTAATTTTAGCAAATCCAAACTACTTCTTGTCACATGCTGCTTGCTCAACACAGAGAGTTAAAAAAAAAAAAAAAATTCTTCCTAGACATAATTTCATTATAGCAGTTGACACACAGGCACAGCCACCACCCACCAGCTTTCTTGGACACTGATATGTCTCGCTGAGAAGAAATTTCTGGCCTCTGTGGCTTGATTCTGCAATTACCATAATCTCCACTCTCTGGAGGCCGTTGCTAGTGGAGTGGATTAGTGCCCAAGCCTTTGGTGTCTCTGGAGAAGAGAGTTCAAATCCCGAGCTTAGGTCATAAGTAAAGATGAAGGGGGTTGGTCTAAGGGTTTATCCCCCTTTGGGAGCAGTGAAAGGCACAGCTAGTTATGATTATTAATCTTGTTCAGACGAGGCACTGCCAGAAATGTGCTGAGTTGGTCCTCATCCAGAGAAACTGGCACAGCCCACAGGCTTCTGACTCTCTGAATTCACTCTGGGCTTTTTCAAACACAATATGAATTTTTTCAAAAGAAATCACAGTGTGATTGTTTGTTCACTGGCAGAGAAAAGCATATTATTTTGCAGAAGTGCCCATTTGGGCTCCAATAATTTAATGGAGATAAAGTAGTCTGTGATTAGTAGCACATTATGAAAAGAGGGACAGATCCGTTCTCTTGCCTTTTCTTTTGACAGGTGTATTTCTACTGGATTTGCCGGGATGCGAGGGCTTTTGAGTGGTTTGCTGATCTCTTACTCTCACTGGAAACCCGGATGAGTGAACAAGGGAAAACCCACTTTCTGAGTTACCATATATTTCTTACTGGCTGGGATGAAAATCAGGTATCAATAAGACTCTAAGAATGAGCAATATTACCTAACTTGTCTAATATAGAGCAAAGAGAAAAAGAACGAGCTATCTAGTTACCTGGTGGCATGAAAGAATTATTTTTATGTTCCTAAAAAGAAGAGAATACGATAAAAACAGATTAGAAGGAACTATTCAAGTTGTAACAATAAAAGAACAGTTAACTTGCTGAGGAATAGAAAAGAAGATAAACAGGTTGAACAATAGAAGACAATCCGGGTTTCGGAAATCCCAAATAAATTTGCATTTGTCATTTTAAGAGTGACATCAAGTGAATACTATTGATTGGCTATATTGTCTTGTTGAGTTCCTAATTGGTTCTAATTCTATGCTTTGAGCTGTTCAGAGTTAAACAGAAAAGATTCCTGCGTGTTTACATTTGACATTTTGTACTGTAAAATATGTGAGCATCTACAGAAAATAATTATTACAGATACATGATTTGTCTAGAGATTTCTTTTTCTTAAGGTGTTCTTAGAAATTGTGTGTATGTATGTTTATTTACCTAAGATCAAAATGATCTTCTGTTTTGGCAGGTGTTCTGCAGTGTATTGTATTAATGAAATATTAAGATTAAATTTTCTGAAAATAATGTAAATCAAAATATTGACTATGGTAATATTTCAGTGTTGATAATATTGAATGATGATTATTACATTTTAATCCATTTTAACCCCTTAAATATGTGAGTTAACAATGAAGTGATTATTAGGTTATAAAATGTGTATTCTAACCAGCACTTCTGTAGCAGCTATTATTGATATGTATTTTTAAGGAAAGTGTACTTAAGCTGAAGAGATTTGCATTAATCACCAAAATTTAGAAATAATGCTCTGTGTGTGTTTCTCTCTCTCTCTCTCTCTCTTTCTCTCTCTCTCTCTCTCTCTCTCTCTCTGAGACACACACATGCACGCACACGCACGCACACACACACACACATACACACACGCACACATGCACGCACATGCGTGCACTGGCCCTATAGAATAGAATATTACTATAATTTGACTCTGCTTCTGCAAATGAAAAAGGTTTCACTAGAAATTCAGTAGCTTAATGAATTTTTATGGTCTTATTTGCAGTCCTCCTTAAATATTTAATCCTCTGGGATAATTTGAAATGTGGGTTTCTTGGGAACTGGGCTTGAAACATCTTAATGAATTAAATAGTGTTAATTATGTTTTCCAAACAAACATTTTCCTTATTCAAATGGGATTTTTGACTAATGATCTATTTGGTGAAGGACAGACACAGTCTTTTGCTTTCTAGTACCATGCTTGCTCTTCCTCTGCTAAAGTCACTTGATCCCGTGTCCACGTAGGCACTCCCTGTCACTTGGGAGTTACAAGACAGAGGTTTTCATACACAACCCTGTCCCCTCCCAACTCTGCCACTTTCAAGAATATGCTATAAAATACTTTTTTTTTCTTCCTAAATACAAGTAAATTAAAATAGGTGTCTTCTTAAATTCTTGCCATGACATTTAGGAAATTCTTTAGACTCCCGAATTTCAGGCAAGAAATCACTAATCTCAACATTTAAGGAAAAAATACTTGGTGCATTCTGTCAGTAAAGAATCTAGAGGCTGTTTTAGAAACAGCCAATTGTTAAACTAAATTCAACAACCTCAAAGTGGCAAAATGACAAGAACAGAAGGGACAGATGGAAGAGGTATTACAAAGGGCAAATCAACAGAGTTTAGAGATTAATTGAACATTGGGCTGAGAAATATGGAACAAGTAGAAGTCCAAATTTTTGAACATCACTGATTGGCCCTACCACAAACCTAAGTAGGGAAGGCCCTTTTGCTGATGAGCTAATGCCCAAACCTCCTAGCGAGTCCTTTAAGTCCCTTCCCAGCTTGACTCCTTCTGTCCTACCCTGTGATGGTCCTCTGGAACCAGAGCCACCAAGCGGTGCATATTCGCCCCTCATGCCGCACAGTTTACTGTGCCATGTCTTTGCTCACACTGCTCCCCCTCTGTCACTTAATGCCCTCTGACATTTCACCCCGCCCTCTCTTTGCCTGGAGTCCTATTCCCAAACTGTCTTCCAACAGTAGCCCTGCTCTGTGGAGTTAGGCTTACCGATGGCAACTCCCGGAGGCATGGATTTGCATGATTCCACCTGCCGTCGTCTACTAGCCTGTCAGGGCACTTCCATTCTTTTTGTCTGAATTTCCCCAGCCTTGGCTGCCTTTTTAGACTGAAGAGAAAACCAGCCAGGGCAGCCAGGTTTGCTGCGGGAACTCAGGGCATAAGTGGAGCCCGGTGGGATTGTTACCCAAACTGGTCAGGATCAGGAAGAATCAAAGGTGAGGGCAAATTGAGCAGGAGGGGGTAAGGCACGCAAGCTCCAGAGCTGTCATTGGGTGTAAGGTAAGGGATGAGCACAGGGACACAAATCCCAGGAGGGAAGAAGCAAGGTAGCTACCAGAATTCAGCAGGGGAAAACAATGACAGCCACGTAAAAATGATCACGGGGGACCGTGGATATGCCCCAGGCTCTTACCTGTTGACCACGAGCTACATGATAACTGGGTGCATTCCCTCCTGTTAGCTTGAAGGCAAACAGTTGGGCACAGAGCTCCAACCATGCCTCTTGTTATGCTCGGGCCACCATGTCCTGTCTGCCAGATTCAACGTTCTCCCAGCACATGGAACGGGACAGTAGACATCAAACCGTTTCAACCCAGGAGGCAGATCTGATTGTAAGACTCAGTTTCTTCCCAGACACTTCATAACACTTTAATCTTGCAATGCCCTTCTCAGATCCCCAGGATTTAATATTAAATGAATAGGAACAGCAGGTGGAGATTAATTTTTGAGAAGTTTGGCAGAAAGAAGGAAGTTCAGTGCTTTCTCTTCCTTAACCACATTTACTATATTACTCTCACTCTTCTGAAGAAAAATATTCTTTCTAGGCTAATATTATTGTACACCTACTACGTATAATGGAGACATTTTACTCCAGTAAGGCCCAATACAAAGATACATGAGGTATGGTGCTTAACCTGAAGCACAAGATTGGTGATATCTGCTAATAATAAGAAGCATTTCTAGCCCAGTAAAATACATTTTTTGCATTAAGCCTACAAATGAGTGTAATTACTTCCTCCTTTATTTATAAAAAGCTTCTATTTTTTTCTAAATTCATCTGATACCACAATTTTTATTGTAGGCTATTCACATCGCTTTACATTGGGATGAAAATACAGACGTGATTACAGGCTTAAAGCAGAAAACCTTCTATGGGAGACCTAACTGGAACAGCGAGTTCAAGCAAATAGCCTACAACCACCCCAGGTAAGACAAGCTCTCTTTCCTCTGCCTGCTGGGAGCCTCCCTGGAGAAACACAGGTTGCTGCTGAAATGGGAAATTAATCTGCAGTATTGTGCATCTTGTCTAGAGATAACATCTACCTTAGAAAGGTGGTCATGGTATAGGAACCACAAACCTCTGCTTAACTGGCTTGCAACCTCTGACTATTACTGGCTATGATGAAATTTTTCACACTTAACCTCAATTTAAAGATGCTATTTCTTAAACTAGAAATGCCTTCAAGAAGCCTTTGGTGAATACAAGTTGATCTCTAATTACCCAACTGGAGAGTTTACTTATGTCCAACTGTATCTAGCATGTCTAGAAAAAGCAGAGAGAAAATGTTATAAGACCCGGCAGAGATTTAGATTGGTGGTTAAAGATCCTGGAACTGGAGTCCAAGTGCTTGGGTGTAAATTCTGTTTATACCTTTTCAACTGGACAGTTTTACCTTGGACAGGTTATCTATCCTGGTACTGAATCAGTCTCCTCCTCTGCAAACTGCAAATAATCACAGTGTTTACCTCCTAGGATTCTGCAAGGATTAAATGAATGGAATACACGTAAGGTGCCTAAAACAGTGCTTGATATGGAGTACTCAGTAAACGTTAACTGCTGTCATTACTATTATTATCATTGCTGTGGGCTGAATGTGTCCCCAAAGGTTCATGTGTTGGAGACTTGACCTCCATTGTAACAGTGCTAAGCGTGCGAAATCCAATTATGGTAACTGAAAGGTGGGACCTTTAGGAGGTGCTTGTGAGGACTGCACCCCTGTGAATGGATTAATCCATTGATGGTTTAAGGGGTGGTCATGGGCGTGGTTCTGATGCTTTGTAAGGAGAGTGCACAAGCAGGTTAGTTCTCTCTTGCTCAGCCATCCACTATGTGATACTCTGTGTCACTGTAGAGAGTCACCACCAAGAACAAGGCCCTCACCAGATGTATTCTCTGGACCTTGGATTTCTCAGCCTCCAAACAGTAAGAGATAAATTTCATTTCTCTATAAATTGCCCAGTTTCAGGCATTCTGTTATGAGCCACAGAAACAGACTAGTACAATTGTCATTTCAATTACTACTATGATTATTATCATTATGTAGTAAACTTCGGTGTAGAGAAGGAAGAACACTTGCTCTGGGGCCTCATGACTGGTATGAAGTCTATACTTCCTGTTCTAGAATTTACTAACTATGTGGCTTTGGACAAGGTAGTTTATTCAAGCCTTTGTTCCCATTGCAAAATACAAATGATAATATCCATTCACAGTGTTGTGTTCGTAATTTTAAAATATATATAGTACGGGGAAGAGCTTGGTAAAGTGTAAAGCAGTAATGCAAACAGTTATTGTTGTTTTTGTTTGTCTCTTAAGCCAATCTTTGTTCTGAATCCTCATCGTCTATGGCTTCTGAAAATCAGCATGTCCTCATATTGTCTTCATTAAAGAACAGTCTCCATATCTGAAAAAAGATCTGAAGGAAGGGGCAGAGTGTGCCATGTGTACAGCTGGGAGAGAGCACGTGGCCAAGCCCTGAGGCAGGAGACACAGCTCCTGGCATGATCCAGGAGGCCAGTGGCTGGAACAGAGGAGGTGGGAGGGGGAGTAGCAGGGCCCAGCTTTTAGGAGAGGTAGTGGGGACAGTGGCAGGTCTTTAGAGATTGCGGGTTTTATTCACAGAGGGGAAGTAACCTAAAGTCCTGAGCAGAAGAGGGATATGGGTCATGTGAGAGAATAGATTGGAAGGGGCCAAGACAGAGATGGAGAGGACAGGGAAGAGTAAGCCCTGGTGGTAGCTTGGATTAGGGGCAACAGTGGGGGTGGCGAGATGCAGCTGGATTCTAGATGTTTTCTGAAGGTTGAGCTGACGTGACTTGCTGATGGACAGGATGTGAGGCATGACCCAACTAGCATGAAGTCACCACTTACTAATAGAGCAGTGATGGTCAGAGGAGCTGGTTGGCAGGTGTGGGATACCAGGAGTTCCAGTTCTGGCATGTTGCTCTTAAAATGCCTGTCATGCATGCACGTGCAGGGGTCAAGCAGGCAGATGAATATAAGAATCGAGAGTTCAGGGGAGAAGGTCAGCTGGAAGTGTCGGCACATAAGCTGTGTTTGGAGCCGGGAAACTGGATGGGATGACCAAGGGAGCAGAGAGAGATCGACAAGAGCTCCAAGAACTACAATATATGGAGGGTGGAGAAATATGTTCTCTATTTTCAGGTCCCAGAATTAATAGATATTACTCTTATCTACCTTATTAATCATGCCACTTGGGTCTTCTATGCTCCGACCTTTTTCTGCCCGCTTTCCCAGCACTGAACCAGTGAGAGCTCCGTAAACCCCACCGAGCTGTTTCTGCCTGCTTCTCTCTCCCCCAATTTCCCTGCTGTCTTGCCATCTCTCCCCTCAGTCCTTGTATTTCTGTTTTGTGGTCTTCTTTCATAGAAGCTAGGCTTTGTTAAACTTTTTGCAGTTCCCTTGCTTTTTTTTTTCTGCTCCATAGAATACTTTTCTGGTGAATATTACTCATCTTTTGGACAATTTTGGCTGCTTCTTTTTACACTTTTTCCTTATATTCTTTTTTCCAGAACTATGCTATTTTCTTTTTTATTGTCATTGAATGTGTTAAACTTTCCTGGACCAGCTATTTGAAGGAGGTTTGGCAAGGAGAGAGGTGTGGAAGGAGTGACCGGGTAGCCATCCAAGGCTCATAACCATCCAATTCCAGTTGCCTCTTTCCATATACATTCACTCCAACTTACACCTCCCCTTGCCCTGTGTGACCCCTACCAACCCTCTCCACACCCTGTGCCCCAGCAGCCTGCCCAAGAAACCCTGGACCCAAAACAGGAGTGTCCAGTGAGGAGGCTCTGGACTGCTGAGCACAGCACCCCTGACATCAGCCCAGGGAGGAGAAAGTTGGAAGGAGTGCTTGTGGGGACTTAATCCTGACCTTGAATCAGCCAAAGACTAAAAGATCCCCAACAAGAAAACCCAAGAAAATCTTAATCTTTGGCTTCATGGTTAGGGGAGGCAGGTGGTAGACCAACTGCAAACTCTTATGGTCTTGCTTTTGCCCCGTGGGGCTCAGCCTTGGGTGCCCTATAAGAACCTGCCAACCTATGGAAGGTGGCCTTGACTTCTCCTCCCAGGCACCACTTCCTGAATGCCACCTGTTCCTTGTTGCTCCCACCTTGAATCTTGCTCTCACTCAGCCTAGAATCCAGTTCTGGATTCTCCACCTTCTCTCCAGATGGGATGCTTCAGGACCCATCCTGGCTTCAGGACCTCAGAATCCAGTTCCTGTGTGCTCCTACTCAACAGTCAGCCCTGGTTCCTAACCCCCCAGAGTCACCACCCCTCACCCCACCCCATCTGGTTCTTGTCCAGAGCACAGATGAAACAATTTCATCTGCTGTTTCCTTAAAAAGATCATAGGTAGAAACTAACAAAATATTACAAGCTCATATGTGACAACCAGGTTTTGTTGTTGCTAGGTTTCCTTTTGAGAAAAAAAAAAATCTTTGATAAATGTTTTATACTCCTTTTTCAATTATCACAGAGTGAATTTTCCTACTCTGCAGGCTTTTGGCACAGACACATATATCTTGGTTTTAAGGTCTCATAGACAGTCCCACTCTTCATTATGATTGTCCCTTATTGACATCTCGCATTGTATTTGTTTACGTTTGTTGCATATGAAGTTTGTAGCTCAGTGGGGAAGGCCTTTCAAAACAAGCCATTTAATTATCTCTCTTCCCTCGGAAAGGTGTGAGCCAAAAACACAGAGCATCAAGAGACCAGGGGTAAAACTGGGCTTGCACAAACTCTGCCGAGAAAATTATGCTGTGCAGTGCTGAAAAGTGAGGCTGTCCAAATTTTATAGGCAGTGAGGAGTCGAAACCAGTTTTAAGGTGGGCAAACTATATTGCTGTCACTTCCTGGTTGCTCTTGTGAGGAGCGCGTTCATTGCTTTTCAGAAGCCATCGTCAAAGATAAGTGCATATATATAGCTAATGCCCAATTACATTTTTCAGCACAGAAGCCATGCAAACTCTCTCTCCCTGATGGATTACTTCATCTCTTCCAGGGTAGAAGAGGCCCCCAATGCTTGGATGTCACTGAATCAAGCCTCTACAGCATACTACCTAGCCCTAAATTTTTTAAATATAGTATCTGTAAAGCCATAGACACTAGAACACGACAACTCGTTATATAGCTTCAAGCATCAATGTAATTAGTATGAGATATATGTAGGCAAAGTCAATTATTATTTTAACCCTGGAATGCCACATCCTTGGGAAAACACAAGTCACCAGTAAAAAGCTAAGCACCACCCTTCCAAAAGACTTAAAATGACCTCCTTAAAATAATTTTGTTTTCTGCCTTGTAAAAGAAGATTTATGTTTAATGAAGCTTTTAATGAAGAAATCTCGGAAAGCGAATGCCAATAAAATCTAATTTTTAAACAAGAAAATCTAATACTGAGAAGTATTTCAATATGCTGGCCTTTGTCCAGATATAAATGAAACACACAATCCAATTACTATTCTGCACAAAGGACATAGTAACATTAATTTTTCTCAAGATGGTTATTAAAGAGATAAACACTATGTTTTCCCTTATTATGTCAAGGATATGTTTGTTCCCAAGCCTACTTGGCTACTCTTACACGACAGGTCTGTTCTGTCATTAGCTTATATCTTTTGGCAAAGGTGGGTCAGAAGGAATTGGTGGATTTGTTAGTGGCCTCAGAAAAGGTTCTTTGTTCTTGAGGGCCTTTGAAGTAGGCTCTCAACCGTTTCATTCATCAGTGCAAAGCCAAGGATTCTTAGGACTTACTTTTTTAAAAACGTTTACCTGTTCGCTCAAAGCTAGAGTTTGTTCTTGTTCTAAGAAGAAAGAGTTAAATCAAAAGAATAAAGGGAAAAGGGGCAAAAATATTTTTTATAGAACATGAAAAACAGCACCAAAAATAAAGCTTAAAGGGAAACAGATCAAAGAGAGTAGAGCAAGCTATAAAGGAGCCAGAAAATTGCAAAAATAACAGTAATGGAGAAACAAATTGATGAGTATCAAAATGAATACAAATAAGGAAGGGGAAGAAAAATTAAAAATAGATCAAAGACAAAGTAGAAAATAGGAAAGCGTATTCTGTTGTTTTTATTTGTAATTAATTTTGGTAATTATTTCAGCTGTATTACAAAAACACAAGTATAATTTTAAAAGTAGTAAGTGGATGTATAAAAAAATAAGTCTTTTACTGATATGCCCAAACTTGCACGCATGTGACAATTGTTGTATGTTACTTGTTAGACAAGCACAAAAAAGTACTCTAAACACAAAAACTATAAAAATTATTCTCCCAATTAAAATATAACAGGCTAATTAAATACATGCATTGACATCTATGTTTACTGATCTATAGAAATATGGCTTTTACAAAAATGAAAGTGTATTTTATTTTTTGTAAATGTTCTCAATATGCTCCCAAGCTTTAACCAAATGCTCAAAACATCAGGGAATCATTTCCAAGAAGGTAGACAGAATAAAAATAAATATATCTTTATCACATCTACTTACTTTTTGATAAACATACATTGTACATATACTCAATCTTCTGAATTTGTGTATCTGTTTTTTTAATTACTTGAAGAAAATGATTTTCTAAAGGCCTTCAGTCTTTGATCTTACACTTCAGATAGTTATAGTTTGCTGCTTTTGACCTATCTGCTAAAAACTTCACCATGCCTTGTAGGTGTAAACTTTATGTAATTAATTACCATAAAAACTTTCAAGATTTGACCTTTTTTTTTTTCATAACTTCAGTAGCAGTGTTTCTTTTATCTTGAAATAAAAAATAAAGAATAGAAGGGTACTGCCATTTGTTAGAACAGTTCAGCACAACCCAACAATGAAGAAAGGTGTTGACTTACCATATGAGTGGGGCTTCTAATCCATATTGCATGAATGTATTTTAGACCACCCATTGTTTTCAGAAATGTAAAAATACCTTTATACTAAATTAAGTAAACGTGTCCATCTGGAATCACATTTGCTTGTGTGCACGCCCTTCAATTCTCATTTGTATGTGCATATGTGCAAAGTGTTTTTACATGATATTTTTAAGAAATTAACATTCTGATTATAGCACACAGAGCCCTTTATTTAACAGGATATCCTGTACATTCATTATATGACTAAAATGTTCAGAATACTTCAAGAAATAGACAACTGAAAATCTAACACATGATAAACTATAGGTTTATGGGAAAAATAAAGCCACCATAAACTTACGTGATATGAATTGTGTCCCCCAAGTTTTATGTATTAGTAGCAACCTTCCCCAGTGTGACTGTTAGCAGGGTGGGAAATCTTATTATGATAATTGAAAGATGGAGCCTTGGAGAGGTGATTGTGAGGACCATGCCTAGTGAATGGATTAATAATGGTGGTCAGGGATGTGGTTCTGAAGGCTTTAAAAGGAGAGCACGTGAGAGTCTCTCTGTCTCTGATCCACCATTCTCTGCCATGTGAGACCCCTGCATTGATGTAAAGCCACCACCAAAGAAGACTCTCATCAAATGTGTTGTCTGGACTTTGGACTTCCCAGCCTAAGAAACTGTCAGCAATAAATTTCATTTTCTTATAAATCACCCAGTTCCAGATATTTTGTTATAAGCCACAGAAACAGACTAAGACATTATGATAGCCATATTGTCAGATATTTAAATAGTACCTTTCCACCAGACGGCATCCAGCTTCCTGGTTTAAATCAAGTGAAGATTCAACAGAAATTATTGGAATTACTCCTTTTATGCTAAGGGGGATTAGGGAGGTAGATGAGTACAGGGTGGATTTATCATTACTCTGCAAAGTTTCTTTGATGGTATTATCTACTAAATCATTGATTATGGCAAAATATTAGGTTATCTATATATAAAAGTGTATATATTTTAGTATTTTATTGGGGTGAGGAGGGGACAGGGTTGGCAAAACACAGTTCTACATTCCCTAGGATCCAATGCTGCAATCCCGTTGCATTCAGTTTTCTCCCCTCCTTGACTATAAGAGCCTCGAGGACAGCACTTTATCTATGCACCTCAGAGCCTAGCACAGTGGCCAGCATGAGCAAGTGGGACAGTGTGATGGACGAGAAAGCTGCAATAAGAGTCCCCGCACTACAGCCTTGGCTGCCAAAGAGGATGGAGTTGGTGGGAAGTGGTCAGGAAAAGAGTCACAAGTGTGAGCATTGTTAAGGACGTCTGCAGCTCCCAATGAACAACTGAATAATTAGGACGCAGAGAAAGGTAATGTAGCAGGCTGCCACAAATTGACTAGGAGATAGGTTACAAAAAAAAAAAAAAAGCTGGCTAGCACAATTATCATCTGCAGTTATGGAAAAAAAGGTGCTGTACAAAATGTAATTATGTGATGAATCACTCGGAGGCATTTCTAATGAAAAACATTCACTA
Source organism: Cynocephalus volans (assembly GCF_027409185.1). Classification (NCBI taxonomy): domain Eukaryota; kingdom Metazoa; phylum Chordata; class Mammalia; order Dermoptera; family Cynocephalidae; genus Cynocephalus; species Cynocephalus volans. The sequence goes on along the minus strand of NC_084464.1, from coordinate 153,744,149 downwards.
GGAAGGATTAACCCAAAGTCGTGTCCATTGTCTGATACAGAGTTTGTAGCTCTCGTTGTCCTTTTTCTAGACCTCCATAAATCCACAGGAAGCTTCTGTTTATCGATTTTATTTGCAGAATGCACTCAGGATATAAAGTAATTTGATTTTTTTTAAATGGGGTTTAGGGTCTGCCCCTGCAGGGTTATAACTTACCAAGCATAAAAGCCAACGCATAAAACAAACATACAATTTAAAGAGAGAAGGGCTCACAGCAGCAGAACCTGGGACTCCATGAGCTGGTGGGATTACTCCCGGGTGCACTCACGCTCCTATATATCTGCTGGGCAGAAATCTCCTGGTGGGTGATATTTTGGATGTCTTTCATGCATGGCATCACTGAACTGTTTTGAAAAATGCACCAACCCCACAGAGAAGTGCACAATAGACACTTAGCAAATACAGCAGGGGAAAGGAGGATTTTCTTTACTGTATATCAGAGCTAAAAATAATGCTGTGAATGTTACCCATCTTTGCAGCTTGTGTAAAATTTGTCCTTTTCTCATCAAAGTCAGCAGCCCAGACTGATCGATGCCATTAATGTTTTCCCTGATCTGGCTCCTCACACATGTGCAAGCTCTGCAGCTTGCAGGCTGTAAACTGAAGAATGGCACCTTGAGTTTTTATACTTCTTTTGCAGGGTATCTTTTTTTTTAATTCTCAGCAATTGTGGGTAATTAAATTTTATAGAAGGATTTTTTCTTTACCGACACCATTAGGGTTCTGGTGCACTTGTCTGTTGCCTCATAAAAGAAGAAAAAAAACTGCCACATCTGTGCCTTAACCACTCTGAGTGGATTCTTGGCTCTGTGATTCACAGTATGCAGTTGTGACAAGAAATCTCCATACTTGGAATCATACATGCCTAGGAGGGTAAGCAAGGCAAGCCACGGAATGCCAGGTGTGGGGACAGTAGGGCACAGAGAATGAGCAACGGGCTGACCTTTCCACCTTAGCAGAAAGTAGATCATGAACAGCCTTTGTGTGTGATTGCATAACTGTGACAGTTATGGACCCTGAGTATAGAAGAGTGTGTACTCAGCTGTGCAGTGTAATGGCCACAACTTCAAAAGAAGCAAAGGGGCTGTGAACTGCTGGGGACACCAGTGGTACACCTGCAGCCAGCAACCAGAATCCTTTGAAACGGAGTCTTAAAGGCAGAGCATCAAAGACTTCATTAGGTTCTGCAAGTCGTTACTATGGCCACAGACAAAAGGGTGGTCTTAACCTGTTGGGAATGGGCCAGTGGGCAATCTCTTTGGTGACATCTACACTAATGGAAAAATACCACCACCCATAACTGTATCTTTGAAAATAGATGCAAGGATACCTCTGGGCATCTGACACAAAGAAAAGCTGTGACTGCTCAGTGGGAAGGGTCTCACCTGACCATCTGTCATTCAAAGTGTTTCAGTCCAGAGCTCAAAAAACATAGTGCTGATCCCAGTAAGTCTGTAATCACCTCTGAGTTATCACCCGACATCCCATCTTCTGTTCAGCTTTGTGGAGCAGGCAGACACCAGCAGACAGCATGTGGGATAATATCATGAGCTAACAGTTCCTGAGAACTCACTGTGTGTCCAGCACAGGGCCAAAGGCTGAACCTGCGAGGTCTTGTCTGATCTTTGCAGAGATTCTAGGAGCTAGGTATTATAATTTCCCCCATTTGTAGATGAAAAAACGGGAGCTTTGAGAAGATAATTAACGTGGCCAAAGTTACCCAGCAACAAAGTGGAGGAACCAACAACACTCTTAACCATTGCCTTTTATTTCCATAAACACCTTAAAATTGCTTCATTAAGTCATAAACTCATATTTTTCAGTAGGAATATTTTCAGAGAAAATACTCTCTTGAATTTAGCCATGGCAATGATAACTTTGAAAGTAGTACTTACACATTCTAAACATATTGTCATTTATCAATGAAACCATTTCATCAATTCCTTTGAAGCTAGAGTTTGAAATGTGATTGAACCATCAAGTTCTGCTGTGGACATTATGGTCCTGGAACACATAATTAAAATGTGGCTGTAATACATGGCAGAGAATCATATGGGTATATAAGCCAAGATGAACTAGGCCATATGGGCACTTTCCAACAAAAGCCAAGTCTGAAGAAATACAGGCACTGTAGTGGGCTGGTCCCGGAGTCCAAAGAATTTCTTTAAGACATTGTTTCTCAAAGTGTGGCTCACAGGACCATCTGTTTCTCTGTTACCTGGGGTCCGTGCTAAACAAGCATTCGTTAGATTTGAGCCTAGGAATCTACATTTTAACAATTTACCTAGATGATTTTATGCACAGTAAAGTTTGAGAACTTTTGATCTAGATTAGAGTAACTAATTCAGTTTATGCCAGAGATTGGAAAAATGCTACAAGGAATAGTAATATCCAAGATGAGAGAAAAAAGACAGTCTCTATAAGTCCCTGTAGAGTCTGACACATCCTACCTTCCAGAGACAACCTAAACCCCTGCCCCTATGCAGTATTTATAAGTAAGTCACAAGAGATTTGAGCTGCCTTGGAACAGTCACTGTATGGAAAAATATCTCTTCAACGCTATTTTCTGAAATGTCAGAGTTAGGAATGACAGTGTTTGGGTGACTACATTTTCAGCAATGTCTTTTTCCTTTTCAGCCTTCCTTTTGACCATCTTTGAAAATTAAAGTAATTCCAACAGGAGAAATAAATTACTTTAGCATAAATTTTATTATCTGTAAGAAAGGTAGGGTTGCACAGGATATTAGTAATAACTAACCTTTTTAAAACCTTTTTGAGTGCATTATCTCATTTGCTTTTGATAAAACATAGGAGGCGGTTGTTATCATCTCTGTTTTACACATGTGGAAACTGAGGTCTAGTTCTTTGCCCAAGACCACACAGATAACAATCAGCACAATCATTTATTCATTCATTCAGCAAACGTGGATTGATTGTCTACTGTACACCAGACACTTTTTCAGGTGCTGGGATTACAGTGAAGAGAAAAACAGATCAGGTTTCTGCTTTCAGGGAACTTTCATTCTAGTCACAGAGCTGAGAGGACGTTAAGGAAGGTCACCTGACCAAAAATCCAGGTGATGCCAACTCTATTTCAAAACCCCCTGCATAAGAGGAGATCGAATAACCTCTTCACAAAGAAATGATTAAGTTCCATCATGATGAATATGCTAATTACCCTATTTGATCTCACACATTATATACCTCTATTGATACTTAGCACAAATATGTATAATCAATATGTTTCAATGAAAAAAAAAAAAAGCACAGTCATCATGGCCCCTTTGGCTCCCCCTACCTGTGTGGTTCTGGGCATAACAGGATTCTGGGGACCTGGGAGAGAGCATGGTGCTGAAAGTAGAAAAAAGCAATCTAAGAAAAAAAGGAAGTGAATGGAGAAAAATAAATAACCTCATAACCACAACCACTTAATTTTATAGTTCTGTCGTGCCTTCTGGCTGGCCTTGCCCAGAGTAACACTTTCTTTCCATTCCTTGCCCCTACTGCAGCAGCAGCATTGGCGTGTTCTTCTGTGGACCCAAAGCTCTCTCAAAGACCCTTCAAAGGATGTGCCGCTTGTATTCCTCAGCTGACCCCAGGGGTGTTCATTTTCATTACAACAAGGAAAGCTTCTAGACTTTGGAGGTAAAATCCATGCATGGTGTAAGTGGCTGCAATAGTAGGTCAGGGGTCAGACAACTTTTCCCTGTAAAAAGCCGAATAATAATCATCTTAGGCTTTCTAGATCATATAGAATCAATTATAACTACTCAACTCTGCTATTGCAATGCTCCAAAGTAGCCACAAACAATAAGGAAAATGAAAGGGAATGATTGTGTTCTAATAAAAGTTTATTTAAGGCCACTAAAGTCAAATTTCATATAATTTTCTTATGTCATAAAATATTCTATTTCCTTTTTTTTCAACAATTTAAAAATGTAAACATCCTTCTTAACTTATGGGCCATCCAAAAACAGGTGGAGAGCCAGATTTGGCCTGCGGGATGTAGCTTGCTGATCCCTGACACAGATCATTTTTCCCAAACTTGTTTTCATGCTTAACATTATATTCAACATGGAGACTCCTATTACTGCTTGGCTTGAAGTCTCCTTTAGAAGTCATTTTCATTACCCTGATGGCAGAGACACCTGCCTTATATCCAAACCCAATCTTTCCTGCTTTAAATTTGAGCTTCTTTGTGCTTTTTTAAATCCTCTATGGACCAGAGAAATCACCAATGGGGGTTATCTTTTACAAAAAAAGTCTTTATATACTTGAAAATGATAATAACATTAATCCTCATCTATCCCTTTTGTAGTCCAAACAATACTAAATTCTTAACCTTTCAACCAAGAATATATATTCTAGCCCTTCAATTTTCTTGTTGCTCTTCAAATTCAGTTCCATTTCTTCACTTCCTTTTATTTATTTTATTTTATTACTTTTTTTTTTTTTTAGTGTTCCAAAGTTTATTACAAATAACAAAGGGTTTATAGGCAGAAAAGGCTGAAGAAAGCAGAAACAAAGAACAAAAAGTGGATTGGTCATTTCAAAATTACTTTCCTTGTAAGGTGCGGACGAAGAGACAGAACAGTAGAAAAATGACATCAGGTTACTTCAGGCTGTCTCTTTTCTGTGATGATTAAGGCAGAGCAAACCTCATTATCAAACCTACTGAAGATTTAAACTAGCCTGTTGGGGGAAATTGGCTGTTATCTTTATCCTGACTTCTGGAAGTTCAGATCAGAGCCTAAGTGATGTGGGATTTAGCAGGGCGGACTCCATTTTGGTTGTTAGTCTGGTCTGTTGGGACAAGTACAGAACTTGGTCCAAAACAATGGCCTTCAGTAATTTTTATTTAACAATTCCCCACTTCAGGCCATGTTCTCATGACCAAAATTTAGAGCATCGGCACCACTCTCAGTTACTATGACTCCAGTTCCTCTCAGCATGTCATTCGTTCCATTCATGGGTTAAAGTGTCCTCTTTATTATGCATTTCTTTGTATTTTGGTTGTTCTAGCCCATCTGACCATTTGACATTCGAGGGGTGGCTGCACAAAACATTTAAAAGTTTTGAGAGAATACAGTGTACCAGGGACCTTAAGGTATCAGATACAGCAGGCAAAGTTTAATGTTTGCCTTAGTTTGCTTCCTAGCATCGAGATTTTAAAAGTCTAATCTGATATTCCTTGACAAATTTCCAGCAAAACAAAATTAAAGAGCTTATGTAGTTATTTCTGCCAGATTTATGTAAGTAACTGGGCAAATTGGTCTCACCATGATCATTTTTGGTAAACATGGAGGTGACTGCCCCGAGAAAAAATTTTTTTTGTCTCAAAAGAAAACTATAGTACACCTGTTGTTAGATTGTAGCCCTGTTTACTGTTTTTGAATTTTATTATCTACTTGTAGACGGGACTGGATTCTGAATTCTTCTGGTTTTCTCTAATATCCAACTAAAACTCTCCAAGAAAGAACTGCTCTGTTCCTAAAGCTGAAGCTGGACAACTCAATGTAAATTTCGAGGGACAAGTTTCACACCTGATGTGTGGGCCCCACCAAAAGTTCACCAAAAACAACTGATGCCATCACTAGAGACCTTCAAACTGCAAACCAGGATGAGAAGTGGCTGACTTCATGCTGTGACAGCTTTTCTTTCCCAAGATCGTTGGAACAATACTTCCTATCATAATGAGACTCTTAGCCCTCTTAAGTTTTCCTTCCTTATGCCTTCTTCTTTCACTAGACAGGATGACGACATAGTTAAGATTTCAAAGTCAGTAACTTCTGTAGGTAACTTGCAAATTGTCACTCACTGCATCAACCCAGTCCTGGGTGCTGGATTACCTACTAAATGAGCAGGGAGGAGCCTGTGCAGTTGCTAACACTTCTTGCTGCACATGGATAAATTCATCAGGTTTTATAGAGACTCATTTGCAAAAAGGTTAACAAACAGGCTCCTTGGTAATCAGTGGACTACATGGTTAAAATGGGTAGACTCTTCATCTGCCTATTGAATTTCAGTTGGTTCAGTTCACGGGGACCCCGGCTAAGGAGCATACTCCAAATTCTTGGTATTATTTCCCAGAGAATCTTCACATCCTTTTACAATGTGTTGACTAAAATGGTACATATGTTCTAATAGAAGCATGACTGGTATCAGGTAGAAGAATGACTTTTTAGGTCTTGCATGCCATGTACATACAACTAAATTCTATGCTTGCCTTTCTTTCTTTTCTTTCCTCTTTTCTTTCTTCCTTCCTTCCTTTCTTTTTTTCTTCCTTCCTTCCTTTCTTTTTTACTTCCTTCCTTCCACATATCTTTCTCACTCTCTTTAAATACTTTTTTTGACCATAGTATTTTGGTCTATGATCAAATTAACACATATCCCAACTCAACTTCTGCCACAAGAAATAACTAGGATTTTTTTTTAATTGAGACAGTTGTTCCATACCATGCAGGGGCTTCACCACAGACTGTCCCCAAAGTATTCCTCACATCTTACAGTTTTCTCTACTAGTATTAATTAATTTTTTAGAATTTTTCTGATACTTGAAAATTATTTTTAACTTTAGGCCGAGATACCAACACTAGTATGTAGCTTAGTAATATCTACAGACTTAATTAGCAATATCATCTAGGTCTTCAATCATGTTATTGACTCCAGAGAACTCCACCAGGAATTCCTGTGACTGCCTATTTTTATGAGTGTCCAGTTGGGACCTGTCTAATGACAACCAGCCATTGAGAGTGGTACACCACACCATGCTTTCTTAGCTTATAAATAACATGCCACATACAATAGAATAAAACATTGACTGAAATTATAATAGATTATGTTGTTCAAATGCTTCTTTTCTTTGTGCACTGTCATTCTGTCATAAAAGAGAATTAAATTAGTCTGACGTGCCTTGTTTATATAAAGTTAGGCAGCCACTTAAGCTCTTCTAAGTATTTTAAAATTATAAATTGATCATTTCTTTCACTTTATCCTTGAATATTGATATTGATTCTATGATTTCTAAGGTATATTTTTAAATATATCTAGGGGGAAAAGTGGGGTATATTCCATGATGTCTCAAAAATGATTTCTACTAACTCTACATTGGACTTTCTCACATTTAAGTATTGCTTGATGCATATTATTCAGACTCTGCTAATTTTAATACACCCACATAATTCTGTGTAATTATTTCTCCATTTAAGTTTGATTCAGCTTTTACAACTAGAAACTTCTGCAGTCAAATCTAATCTTTACTTTAGCAAGAAAATTAAGCATATTGAAATTTTTCCTCTTGGTCATATTTAATTATTACTTTTCTTTTACAGTCTATTTGAAAATAAAATGTTCTTTTTGGTCATCTAATTTTTGTCTAATTAATTAGAATATACTTGTCCCTACAAACAGATTTTGCCACATTTTTTTATTTCTAGGGATGCTGTTTGCATCACTTTTTTGGTTTTGACCTTTATGCTACTTCCCTACATAGCATGTAGAATCTGACCTATCTGGATAGAAAACACACACACACACAAATATTACATTTTTTAAACGTAGCAATAACCAAACAGACAACATGAATTTTTTCTTTAATTTATTTATTTCTTATTATTTTTACATTCTAAGATATTGTTGCAGAGCAGTTGGGGGGGGAGGAGGAGGAGGAAGGAGGGACGGGGTTGTGGTCAAGGCCCGTGGCATCCCCCTCATTCTGGCAGGGGAGCCCAGGGGGCTTCTGGCAGCAGCTCGGTCATGGCTGGGCTGGAAGAGGACTTTGGGGGGGCATGACTAAGGCCCTCAGCCCCCACCCATCCCAGGAGCATGGAGCACTTCCAGCGGTGCCTCAGTCGTGGCTGGGCTGGATTCTGACACCACGGGGTGTGACTGAGGCCCTTGGTCCCCCACCACCATGGCTCAAGAGCCCAGGGCACTTCCAGCAGCAGCTTGGTGGTCATCACTGGGCTGGATGCAGGTAACGGGGGTGGGGGGTGTGTGACTGAGGTCCTCAGCAATCCCCCCAGCCCTGCTTGCGAGTCCGGGTGGCTGCTGGTACTTCAAGGTTTTATATGTGTTCTTTGGTGTTGTTAGAACTTTACTGTTTAATATCAGATCTTTGTCTCTGATCTGTGGGTATTTTGTTTTTTCTTTCAGTTCTGTGTTGGATTATTCACTATTCTCACCACTTAAACTCTGCACTGAATCTAATTTGTTGTCCTTTGCTTACTTCTAAAATGGGGGAGCTTCGCATGGGGAGCAGTACTTGAGCTCTGTGGTTGAGCTAAATTGCTGCTTTGCTGCTGATTCCCTGGGGAAGGCTTTTTGTTACAAGGCTTTTTGTACAGAAACCCTGTAAGCGCTTCTGGGTCTTGTGAGGTCCGGTGCACCTGTGTTGTGTGGAAACTCTGATCTGGGCCTGAGTCTTTTCAGCAAATTGCACCCCCTGCAGTTCTATATTCCTAACCAGTCTCCACTGAGTGGGCCTGTCCTGATTGCAGGGTAGAGCAGCTGTCCATGCTGTGCCCCAATATTCCCTCAGTGGGCCAGTCTCCCCCAACCCCCATGCTCCAAACACTTCCCATGGGAAGAGCCATTCACTGGTCCCTTGCAATGACTCACCAGCCTCTTAGTGACTCCTTTTTTCTGTTGTCTGTGGCCCTTCACTCCTATGTGGATCCACAGGAACCCTATTAATGGTCTTGCTGGCCTGGGGGCCCCCAAGGCCCTCTTCTCCCCTGCAGCCTCCAAGCAACTTTGTACAAAGGGCACAGCTGTGGCTTCTGCCAGCTCTTGCTCCATGTGCTCACCAGGGCCAACCTCGAAGTGGTCAGGGCTTGAAACAGTTGGAGTGGTCCTTTCCTTCTCTCATCGTGGCTTTCCTGCCTTTGTGAACTCCACAGGTCTCTGTTCCTCTTCCCCTGAGCTCTAGGGGCCCCAGCTTGGCAGTTGTTGCTTTTTAGTAGTTGTAAATTGTTTGATTGTGGGAGAGGGTGACACTGGGGACCGTCTATTCCACCATCTTGATTGGAAGTCAAATTGTGAATTTTAAAAAAGGAAATAGTCTACTCAAAATAGAAAAAGAAATGTAGCAAACCTATAAATTTATTTAACAAAATTATGCAAGATGATTTGATAAATAGATAAACATTTATAGAGACATTTTCAAAGGGGGTAGAAATAGCAAGTTTCCAAATAGGAATATTAAACACACTAAAAATATCGATTTCTTCCAATCGATTAATAAGCTAAATGAAATGCCAGTCAAATTTTAAGTTTTACTTAAATTTTTTGAAATGGTAGATATCCTAAAGTTCATCTAGGAGCATATATGAGAAAGAAAGAAGCAAAGCAATGTGCAAAAGAAAAAAAATAAAAAGAAAGGAAACAAAGGAAAAGGAGAAGAAGAGAAGGAAAATGAAAATGAGGAGAAAAGAAGAGAAAAAGAAAAGAACAGAAAGGAAGGGCAGGGAAGGGAAAGAAGAGAATGGGCGGGAAATCCTATATCCAGAAGCATCGTTGTGAAAGAGGAGACCTTAAACCAACCAGAGACAGAAAGGTAAATTACCTACAAATGACAATAAACCTGACAGCCGCCTTCTCAAAAGCACCGACGGAGACCAGATGATAATGAAATAATATCTGCAAAGTGCTCAGGAAACATAACTATTGATTGAGAATTTTGTGCTCAGCGAAATTACTATTCAAAAGTGAAGGCAAAATACGGACATTTCCAAACAAAAGAAAACTGAAATTAACTCCCTCACTGAAGTTACTACAAAAGGATATATTTAAGGAAGAAGGAAATCCAATTGATGGGATGCAATAAGCGAAAAAAAAAAAGAAGAAAATGTTTTGTCAAAATCTCTAAGCATTGACTGTAAAAGAAAATGAATTATTATTTCAGAAGGAATGTTTTTCAAAAGTAAAACTAATCTACTGGACAACAATAATATGAAAGATGGGAGGATGACACTGGAATTAAGGCTTTCCTAGGTCCATATATTATTCAGGAGGATGAAAGAAATGTTGACTAAATGTAGCCTTCCTTAAGTTCTACAAGAAAATTAAAAGGGATCATAAACTTAGATGGATTTACTGATCACCAGCATTCCTTTTAAGTATAAGTTTACTATTCTTGAGTTTTTATTGGTCCTAAGCTACCTAATTCATTGAATTGTCAAGCAGCTCATTTTACGAATGTCTCACGAGTGTTATATTCCCTGACTTAATTCATGTTTGAGAATGTCAGTCTGTTGCTTATTTTATTTAACTGATATTTGGCTGAATATAGTGGTCTTGGACCATAATTTCTTCCCTTCAGGACCTTATAGATATTACTCTAGTGTTTTTGCCATTGAATATTGCTGTAATGAACTAGGAGGTCGACTTTATCCTCTCCCATCTGTAAGTAAATTACTTTTTTTTTTTTTGCCTAAATGCCTAAATAATTCTTCCTCTATCTTCAAAATTTATAATTTTTTTATATTGAATATTTCACATAAATTTTTCCTGCATTACAGTTTGGTTTTTAAACATTATTTTTCACTTCAGGAAGATTTTCTTCTATTGGGTCTTGGAATACACTTCTATTTCCTTTGATTCCCTATAACAGACATTATAATTATTATTATAACAATAATAATCTCATATTAGATTGCTTCTTCTTTTTTCTATCCTGTCAGTTTTTCTAATCACTTTAATCTCTTTGTCTCTTTTATTTTCATATGGTTTCCCGTATTTTATTACTGGCCCACAATTTCTTTCTGAAATGCTCAGAGCCACATATATTTTGGAATTCAAAATGATTTTATATTTTAGAAAATAACAAATTCATATTTCATATATTACATGATACTTTCAGTAGAGTCTCAGTGGCAACCAGTACTAGAAAACATTAATGTTTTTTTCAGTGAAAAACATAATATAAATATTCAAATTAAGTTGGGTAAACAAAGATTATAAATAACTTTACATCTGTTCAGGATACATTATGCTGCCAAGAGGGTTACCAAAAAAAAAAAAAGAAAGAAAGAGAAAAAAAGTCCTCTCAGCTTTCATAGTGTTTTAGATTTTAGAAATTCAAATTAGGGAGAGATTATGGCCTTGGAATTCAACTTTCAGTAATGTCTGTTCTGTTCCTTACAGTTTACAAATTTTTTAAATTAGTTCTGTAAAGTGTTTGCTTTGAGCTTTGATATATTACATTTAACCTGAAATATCCCTTTTTATTTCATTCTGGGCTTTCTTTAAATAATTTTGTCTTTTTTCTCTCTCTTATTAAGTTATTGTTCTCATTAAGTACTCCGTGACGTAAACAAATAGTGAGGAATTACCTGAGTTACTATTTCTACCTTATGGGTTTATTTTTTCTCCTTCTGCATGGTATTTTCCCTTTTCTCCTATAATATCTCTTCACAGTTGCTATATACTTCTTTTTTTTCACCTTGCTCATGTTAGTTTATTCTGCTCAGACATTTATTTGCTCTTTTATATTGTGAATAATTCTTGGTTGGGTCTTTTCCCCTCACCATCTCTAAGAACATGTTCTCTGTCTATCTACCTACCTATCTGTCTATCTCTTTCTCTACCATACAGCTGTATTAGATATAATCCACATACCATAAAATTAAACCATTTAGTGTACCATTCAATAGTTTTTAGTATATTTACAGAGTTGTGTAACCATTACCACAAGTCAATTTTAGAATATTTTTATTGTTTTAAAAAGAAAGCCCATATCCATTAGCAGTCACTCTCTATTTTTCCCAAATTACCACCAGTCCTAGACAACCACTGATCTACTTTCTGTCTCTGTAGATTTATACAAATCTATATCAATAGACAATATTCTGGACATTTTTATTATTATTGTAATTACTATATTATTACACAAGATAATAGTTTTTGTGGTCCTTGTACAATTTCTTGCTAACCTCCCCCACCCCCTTTCCCTCCTCTGGTGGCCCCAGTTCTAGTGTCTTCTTTTGAAAGTTCAATGAATTATTGTGATTGCTGTATCTTTCTTTCTTTCTTTCTTTCTTTCTTTCTTTCTTTCTTTCTTTCTTTCTTTCTTTTTCTTTCTTTCTTTTTTCTTTGTGTCTCCCACTTATGAGTGAGGACATGCAGTATTTCACTTTCTGTACCTGGCTTATTTCACTTAACATGATTTTCTCTAAGTTCATCCATGTTGCTGCAGAGTAGTATTCCATTATGTATATATTACACATTTTCCTTATCTAGCCATCCAGTGATGGACAATTAGGTTGGTTCCAACTCTTGACTATTGTAAATAGAGCTGTGATAAACATGGGAGTGCAGGTATCCTTTCAACATGATGATTTCCATTCCTTTGGGTACATACCTGGCAGTGGAATTGCTGGATTGTACGGCAGTTCTATCTGCAGTTGTTTGGGGAACCTCCATACTATTTTCCACAATAGCTGCACTAATTTACAGACCCACCAACAGTGTGAGAGGGTTCCCCTTTCTGTGCATTCTTACTAGCATTTGTTATTCTCTGTCTTTTTTATAATGGCCACTCTATGATATCTCAATGTGGTTTTGGTTTGCATTTCCCTGATGCTTACCGATGTTGAGCATTTTTTCATGTGTCTGTTGGCCATTCATATATCTTCCTTTGAGAAATGTCTATTCAGCTCTTTTGCCCATTCTTTAACTGGGTTTCTTGTTTTTCTACTGTTAGGTTGTTTGAGTTACTTGTATATTCTGGATATTAAGCCCTTGTCAGATGAATAGTTTGCAAATATTTTCTCCCATTCTGTAGGTTGTCTTTTCACTGTTAACTGTTTCTTTTGCTGTGCAGAAGGATTTTAGTAATATAAATAATCCCATAATCCCATTTGTTTATTTTTTCTTTTGTTGCTTGTGCTTTGGGGATCTTATTCATACAGTCTTTGCCCAGTCCTACTTCCTGAAGGGTTTCCTCTATGTTTTCTTTTAGGAGTTTTATACTTTCAGGTCTTATATTTAATATTTTAATCCATTTTGAGTTGATTGTGATATATGGCAAGAGGTACATGTCTAGTTTGATTCTTCTACTTATGGATGTCCAGTTTTCCCAGCACCATTTATTGAAGAGGCAGTCTTTTCCCCAGTGTGTGTTCTTGCAGCCTTTGTCAAAGCTCAGCTGACTGTAAGTAGGTGGGTTGATTTCTGTGTTCTCTATTCTGATCCATTGGTCCAAGTGTCTGTTTTATGCCAGTACCATGCTGTTTTGTATACTATAGCTTTGTAGTAAAATTTGAAATCAGGTAGTGTAATACCTCCATCTTTATTTTATTTTATTTATTTATTTTTTGCTCAGTATTGCTTTGGTTATGTGGGGTCTCTTGTTATTCCATATGAATGTTAGGATTGTTTTTTCTACTTCTTTGAAGAATGTCATTGGTATTAGATGGAGTTTGCATTGAATCTGTAGATCACTTGGGGTAGTATGCACATTTTCACAATGTTAATTCTTCCAATCCAGGAGCATGGAATGTCTTTCCATCTTTTTGTGACATCTTTAATTGCTTTCAGAAGTGTTCTACAGTTCTTGTTGTAGAGATCTTTCACCTCCTTGATTAAACTGATTCTTGGGTATGTTAATTTTTTTGTGACCATTATAAATGGGGTTGCTTTTTTGATTTATTTTTCTGCTAGTTCATTATTGGAGTATAAAAATGCTACTGGTTTTTGCATGTTGATTTCATGTTCTGCAACTCTCTTGAAATCATTTTTCAGCTCAAAGCGTTTTTATGTAGAGTCTTTAGGTTTTTCTACATATAGGATCATGTCATCTGCAAGGACAGTTTGACTTCATCTTTTCCAATCTGTGTGCCCTGTATTTCTTTCTCTTGCCTGATATCTCTGGCTAGTACTCCTAATACTATGTTAAATAGGAGTGGTAAGAATGGACATCCTTATTTTGTTCCTGTTCTTAGCATCCCACTCAGGATGATATTGGTGGTGGGTTTGTCATATATGGCTTCTATTCTGTTGAGATACTTTCCTTCTGTACCAAATTCACTAAGAGTCGTTATCATGAAGGGATGTTGAATTTTATCAAGTGCTTTTTCTGCATCTATTGAGATAATCATAGAGTTTCATCCTTGATTTTGTTGATGTGGAATATCACATTTATTGAGTTGCATACATTGAATGATCCTTGCCTCCCTGGGATGAATCCCACTTGATCATGGTGTATAATTTTTTTGACGTGTTGCTGTATTCTGACTGCTAATATTTTTTTGAGGATTTTTGCTTCTATGTTCATTAGATATATTGACCTGTAGTTTTGTTTTTTGTTGTTGTTGTTGTATCTTTCTCTGGTTTGGGTATCAAGGTGAAGCTGGCCTCATATAATGAGTTTGGGAGAATGGCCTCTATTTCAATTTTGAGGAACAGTCTGAAGAGAATTGGTATTAATTCCTCTTTAAATGTTTGATAGAATTCAGCCATAAAGCCATCTGGTCCTGGGCTCTTCTTTGTTGGGAGACTGCTGATTACTGCTACAATGTCATTGCTTGTTGTTGGTCTGTTCTGGTTTTTTATTTCCTCTTGGTTCAGTCTTGGTAATTTGCATGTGTCCAGAAATTTAGCCATTTCCTCCAGATTTTCAAATTTGTTGACATATAGTTGTTTATAATAGTCTCTAATGATTCTTTGTATTTCTGTGATATTGGTTGTAATGTCTCCTTTTCCATTTCTAATTTTTGTTATTGTGGTCTTCTCTCTTCTTTTTCTTAGTTAGCCTAGCTAATGGTTTGTCTACATTGTTTATCTTCTCAAAAAACAAACTATTTCATTGAACTTTTGTCTCATTATTTAGGTCTCTATTTCATTTAGTTCTGCTCTGATCTTAATTATTTCTTTCCTTCTCCTAACTTGGGGGCTTTTTTGTTCCATATGAATGTTAGGATTGCTTTTTCTGTTTCTTTGAAGAATGTCATTAGTATTTTGTTCTTGTTTTTCTAGTTCTTTGAGTGTAGTGTTAGGTTGTTTATTTGAAATCTTTCTATTCTTTTGATGTAAGTTTTTATTGCAATCAACTTCCCTCTTAGTACTGCTTTTGCAGTACCTCCTGGGTTTTGGTATGATGTATCTTTATTTTTGTTATTTTCAAGAAATTTTTTGATTTCCTGTTTAATTTCTTCTTGGACCCATAGGTCGTTGAAGAGTATGTTGTTTAATTTGCATGTATTTGTATAGTTTCTAGAGTTTTGCTTGTTATTGATTTTTAGTTTGAATCCATTGTGGTCTGAAAAGACACTTAAAATGATCTCAGTTTTTTTAAACTTGTTGAGATTTGATTTGTGACCTAACACATGGTCTGCCCTGGAGAATGTTCCATGTGCTGATGAGAAGAATATATTTTCTGTAGTTGTTGGATATAATGTTCTGTAGATATCTTCCAGGTCCAACTGTTCTAAAGTGTAGCTTAAATCCAGTGTTTCTCTGATGATTTGTTGCCTAGATGAACTATCTGGTGTTGAGAGAGGGATGTTCAGTTCCCCTACTATTATCATTTTGGGGTCTATCTCTTTCTTGAGGCCTAATAGTGTATGCTTTATATATCTGGGTGCTCCAGTGTTGGGAGCATATATTTATGATTGTTATGTTTTCTTGTTGGATAGGTCCCTCTATCATTATACAGTGGTCTTCTTTCTTTCTTTATGGTTTGGCTTAAAGTCTATTTTATCCAACATAAGAATAGCTACTCCTGCTCATTTTTGGTTTCCATTTATGTGGTGTATCTTTTTCCATCTCTTCACTGTTAGTCTGTGTGTGTCTTTACAGATGAGGTGAGTCTCTCGAAGACAGAATACAGTTGGATCTAGCTTTTTACTCTAGTCAGTCTGTATCTTTTGAGTGGAGAGTTTAATCCGTTTACATTTAGGGTTGTTACTGAAAAGTACTGTCTTAGTCCTGTTATTTTATCAATTTCATTTAGATGTTTTAAATATCTTTTGTTCCTTTCTTCCCCTTTTATCGTTTGTCTTTGATGTTTGTTAGTTTTTGAGGTGGCAAGATTTAGTTTCTCTTTCTTCCTTGCATTTTTGTCCTACCTATGGGCTTTGTTCTTTCTTGTGTATTCACGGTAGTGATTGTTGTTTTTTGGATTCCAGATATAGGACTCCCTTGAGGATTTCTTTCAGGCTTGTCATGTGTTAGCAAAGGCCCCCAGTTTTTGTTTGCCTGGGAAGTATATTATTTCTCCCTCATTTTTGAAGGATAACCTTGCTGGGTAAAGTATTCTTGGCTGGCAGGTTTTTTCTTTTAGTATTTTGAATATGTCATCCCATTTTCTTCTGGCCTATAGTTTCTGTGGAAAATTCTGCTATTAGTCTGATGGGAGCTCCCTTCTAAATGACTTGATGCATTTCTCTTGATGCTTTTAGAATTCTCTCTTTGTCTTTGAGCTTTGCTAGTTTAACTGTAATGTGTCTTGGAAAGGATCTTTTTGGATCAAATGTGTTTGAGGATCTTTGAGCCTCCTAGACCTGAAGGTCCATATCTCTCCCTATACCTGGGAAGTTTTCCATTATTGTTTCATTGAATAGGTTTTCAGTGCCTTTTCCTTTCTCATCTGCTTCTGCAACACCCATGATTTGTATGTTTGTGTGCTTAAGATTTTCTGCTAGCTCTCCCAGATTTTCTTCATCTTTTTTACTTCTTTTCTCACTTTTTTTTTTTTTTGACTGCCTGGGTTATTTCAAAAAGGCTGTCTTCAAGACCAGAAATTCTTTCTTCTGCTGGCTCTAATCTCCTACTTAAGCTCTCAGTTGTGTTTTTATTTTGTTGAATGAATCTTTCAGTTCCAAGAGTTCTGCTGCACTTTCTTATGTTACTAATCTCTTTGTAAATTTCCTCCTTCATATCCTGAATCCTTTTTGTCATTTTATTATGTTGTCTAACTTAGTCTTCTTGTATCTTATTCAGTTTCCTTAAGATTGTTGCTTGGAATTCCTTTTCAGTCATTGAAAGATTTTCCTGCTCTATGGGGTGTGGAACTTGAGAATTACTGTATTCTTTTGGTTGTGTCACATTTTCTTGGTTTTTCATATTACTAGTATCTCTACATTGATGTTTGGTCATCTGGTAGGGCAGTTGCTTCTTCTATTTCTCTGGAGTGGACACTGGGGAAAGAGACTTCATCTTCTTTTTCCATTCTCTACTGGTGATTCTCCTTGTGTCAATATTATTGAGTGGGCAGTGAGCCACCTGCATGGTGCTTTGGCTGCCACTTTGGTGGCTAGCTGCTTTTGCAACAGCAGTGGTTGTGACTTTGGCTGTGATGGACCACCTGCATGGAAGTAATGTTTTCATCATGCTTTTGCCTTCTGCTGTGTGGTGGGGGCTACCCACAGTTTCCACCTAGGACCCAGGCATGTTCCTACCTTCTGCCAGGTGATGGGGGCTGCCTGAGGCTCATGCCTAGGACCCCAGGCATGCCCTTGCCTTCTCCATTTTACATAAATGGGATCATACAATATGTGGTATTTTATCACTGGCTTCACCTAGCATAATGTTTTCAAGATTCACCCAAGTTGTAGCAAGTGTAAGTACTTCATTTTTTTGTTTTTGTCAAATAATATTTTATCATATGGATAAACCACATTTTATTTACCCATTCATCAGTTTATTTTCTACTCATCAGTGGGCATTGAGTTGTTTCCACTTTGGGGCCATTATGAATAATGCTGCCATGAACATTCATGTACAAATTTTTGTATGGACTGTGTTTTCTCTTCTAAAGCATGCTTTTAGGATGGATATTTCATGTTTTCTCCACTTTTTTGTAGTCTGAAAGAGTAGTAGCTGGGTGGAGTATCATGCAAGAAAATCTCAGCTTGGATGGCATTTAGACTATGTTAGATTTCTCAGAGTTCATTCTATCTTCTGGACTATACTGACTGACCTGTTTCTTGGTTCACTCCAACCAGTTGAGAGAGGAAGGGAGTATATAATGCATTTCCATGATGAGATACTCCCAGGCCCTGAACCCTTCCCCCAGTTAAGTGGAAAGGTTGATTCTTCCCTTCCAACAGAGAGTCTTGATTTCTTTTCTTATTTATTCATACCTTTCCCCAAAAGAAGAAAAAGATAAGAATATCTTTTCTCCTCATTTCCCAGGAGCAAGAGGTCTAACAAAATTTCTCAGCACTTTTTGGACTCACCAGCGGGGCTTCAAAGGAGTAGGCTGAGGTAGAAGCCAAGCCATACTCAGAGTGCTTCCCACTCTGCTCCAGAATCCTCTGTTCCTTCTCTTGAGCACAACTTTTTAAAATCTATTAGATTACGTTGTCCTTTCTCTTGTCAACTGGTGAATATGTGTGTGTATTTGTAGCAATATCAGTCAACTTTTCATAGTTGAATATCCACATTATATCTTTAGCATACTCAAATTGGATTATCTCCTCAGCTATAACTATTTTCAAGGTCTACCATAACCTCCAGGAGTGGAATTCAACTCCTTTTTATTGTTGGCAGCAACTGAAATAGTTGACCAATTCTTC
Organism: Cynocephalus volans; assembly: GCF_027409185.1. NCBI lineage: Eukaryota > Metazoa > Chordata > Mammalia > Dermoptera > Cynocephalidae > Cynocephalus > Cynocephalus volans. The sequence continues at coordinate 153,725,592 of NC_084464.1, read as the reverse complement.
CTTCTTGAAACACTTTCTTCTTTTGACTTCTGTGATATAATAATTTCTTTGTTTTCTTCTCAGGCGCCTCTGTTTGGTTTCAAAATGTTGGTGTGTCTTAGGACTTGGTCATAGTCCCTCTTCTCTTTTTCTGTCTATTCTCTTCCCTTAAATAATATCATATAATCCTGTGGCTTCAAACGCTATCTGCTTGCTGATGAGACCCAAAATAAAAACTCCAGCGTAGCCTACTCCCCTGTAATATAGTCTGATATATCCCACTGCCTGCTTCACGATTAGAAGTACAGTAAGCATGTCAAATTTAACATATCAAAAACCAAATTCTTTATTTTTCTCCTCACAATCATGCTTTTCCTCCAATTTTTCCTATTTCAGTTAATAGCACCATCATCTACCAAAATGTATAAATAAAACACTAAAAACCACTGAGTCATCTTTAATTCCTCTCTGTCCCTCATCACTTGCTCCAAACCCTATCCCAAACCACTGTTTTATCATCTTACTTGTTTTATCTTTTCCTATAAATATTTCATAAAAGCACACATTGTGCTTCTGTGGCCTTAGAAATTTCTAAGTTAATGCCATTGCTTACGTCTAATTCAATTTCAGGCAAACTTTACATACTTACAGGCAGAGTTCATCCACATTACTAGCATGAATAAAGCCTGGATCACCTGGCTCACTAGTCTCTCACTTCTCTAAGAGGTGGATGGCATCCTGGTTGAGCAAGTTTTTACCTGCATAGGTCACCTCATTACCAAATCATCTAAAGTGTCTTCTTAGACATCAACTAGATATTATCATGTTGGATTTTTTTTTCTTTCCTTTTTTTTTTTTTTCCTTTTCTTTAATTCTTAAAGTATTCTTCCTATTAATTTTCGGAAGAATATCTGCAGCCTTCTAACTTACTTTCTCCCAGTTCTTCTCATCAGAATTAACAGAAGAAAAGCTGCTTCAAGAATTCTTTATCACTTCCAAACACTTTCAAATTATTATAAAATTCCTGATTAATCTTAACAACAAGCACTCAATAATAATGCAGTACCAACTTAGTGATTCAATTAAGTAATCCCCTAACTAAGGAAAGGAACGTCATCATTACATATTTACATAATAATCTTGTGTCACACTCTCCAAATCCCCAGTCAATTTACCTCAACATTCAAATGTACTTTTTAAAAAATGTTTGGAAGTGTAGTTATGTAAGAACAGCATCAAACAATATAAGTGCCAACAAATAATCCTAACAAAGTATATGAAACCTTTACAAAGAAAATGATGAAATTCTATTAGTCAACTATATCCTCCCCGTGCTAACATGAACAGAGGTATTACTTTTTTTACCTCCCCCCCCAAGCCCCCTAAACTGTGGGGTGGAGACCTGTCAATCATTCCTGCCCTGAACTTAGTAAATATCTAGCAGAGGCTAGAGAGTGTGTGGTTGAGGGTGGGGGGATTATACAGAGAAGGGAGTTGAAGAAAAGGGTTCTTAAATCTGTGTATGACGTCCTGAATGGTTCCCCAAGAGGCCAGTGTGTGAAACCAAACAGAATCAACACAGCCAGTGATTGAGAAATTCGGATGAGGAATACTCACTGCCCAGTCTTCAGATTGGCCTCTGGGTTACATACAAGTGGGGCATACCAAAATAGCACTGCAAAGTCTTCGAAAACTAAGTTAGTATTTGAACCACAAACCACAAAAGTGGGCCAGGATACATGTCCTGACCCTAAACCTACTAACTTCCAGCTGAAATAGAAGATCTAAATAAGAGCCAGTGTGTCATAATATTATACTCAAAATGCACAGGATACAATCCAAAATTTTTGTCTTACAAAGAACCAGGAAAACTCAACTCAAATGAGAGAATCAACAGATGCCAACACCAAGATGACACAAATGTTGGAATCTTCTAACAAGAATTTCAAAGCAGCTATCATAAACACATTCCAACAGGCAATTAAAATCATTTGTGAAACAAATGAAAAAAGAGACAGTCTCAGCAAAGAAATAGAACATATAAAAAGAGTCAAATGCAAGTTTTAGAACTTAAAAATATACAAACTGAAAGAAAAAAAATCACTTGATGGGTTTTTGGTAGGTAGAAAAATGCCCCCCCAAAGATATCCACATACTAATCCTTGAGACCTATCATATGAGGTTGTACAGCAAAGTGGAATTGAGGTTCGAGAGGAGATTATGGTGGCTTTGAGATGGTTCCCTTGAAATGAAAAGATTATCCTAGATTATCTTGTTGGGCCCAATGTTATCACAAGGATCTTTACAAGTGAAAGAGTCAGTCAGACTCGGAGAAGGAGATGTGATGGCAGAGGTGGAGGTTGGAGCTATATGATTGATGGCTTTAAAGATAGAAGGAGCCACAAGCCAAGGAAAGCTGGCAGCCTCTAGAAGCTGGAAAAGGCATGGAAGTGGATCCTCCACTAGAGGCTCCAAAAAGAAACACAGCCCTGCAAACACTTTGATTTTCAGTCCATTGAAATTCATGTTGGAGTCTGACCTGAAACAAACCTAAGACAATAAATTTGTGTGGTTAAAGCTGCTAAATTTTTGATAACTTTTTATAGCAGCAATAGATAACTTAGAATAATAATTCTTAGAACAATAATAAATAAATAACTGTGATACAGCTCAAAAGGTGCAATATCATAAATACATCAATTCTCTTCAAAAAAATCTATAAATTCAAAATAATTTCAACCAAAACCCTAAAAAGGTTTTTCATGAAATTTGACAGTCTAGTTATTTTAATGTGTATTGAAGAACAAAACAATAAGAATAGCCCAGACAAAAGTAAAGAGAAGGAGTGGTCACATTTTCTCTGTAAAAGGGTAGATAATAAATATCCTAGTCTTTGTTGGCCACATAGGGCCTGTCACATCTATTTCTTTGATTTTATTTATTATTCAATTCTTCAAAAGTGTAAACCATTCCTAGCTCAAGGGGTGTGTAAAAGCAAACCACTAGCTGGATGTGGCCCAGGGTTTGCTGATCCCAGAATTAGAGCACCATGGATAAGCTTTATAGTCATGTTGAGAAAAAAACATTGCAGAGAAATGCATATAGAGGGAGCCACTAAGTAAGATGGTAAAGCAAAAAAACAATATTATTTACACAAACACATACACACACATATGATCACATGCATATTATAAGTATACAAAACTGCCAGAATTAAAATACAAGCCCCAAATTCAGAACACCAGTTATTTCCAATGAGAGAGAACAGAGAATGACAACAGATCGAATAAAAAAAAAAAAAGGGCCTCAATAGTCTTAGTAATATTTATTTCTTAAACTGACTTTTTAATTTGTATTGCATCAGCTGTAATTTTGTATACTCCTGATAGACTTCATAATATTAAAACATTCTTGGTAGATGTTTGCTCTGTTAGGCAAGGGGAGATTCCCCAAATTATCATTGAGACAAATGGGTTTTTCTTGGCGGATGGTGTTCCTCAAGTTCATCCTTGCTGAGGTTCTGTACACATATTCTACAAATTAAAGGTGAAATTTTGGACACTTGATTTTCTAGAATCAAGAAGAGCATGTCTAATTTGTCACTGTATCTATGATGAGGAAGCCTGGCTTGTCTCTCAACAATAAATGTCTACAAACTTCCCAGAAGCCTGTAGCAAAAGAGAGACCCAGACTCTCTTAAGGACTATACACAAGATATTCCAGCCCATTAAGATGTCCTTTTCTAGTGCTAGATATCTTTGGCCACAGTCACTCTGTAGTAAGTTCCTAGGAACTCCACCTCACTTCTACTTATTGATTTCCTTCTGCCTTTGAATTGAAGGTCAGACTATAGTATAAAAAAAAATGTAAGGGAAGAAAACGTGAGAAGGAGTCTGACACGAACCTCCCAAACTGCAGCAGACTGGGGCTGGGAGGCAGGCCCAGTCGAGGGTGCCAAAGCAGCTGGGCACGCAGACAAACGCCCAGGAAGAGCTGCGGCTCAGGCCACGGTGGGCACTACGCCTTCCTCGAGGTGACAGGCACTTCCCAGTAAGGCAGGTAGACCAGGGTGGGGGAAACCCAAAGTGGGAAGCACGTTGGATTGAGGACAGCAAGTGTCATCCTCAGGAAGGTGAAACACAGGAATCAAGGCACTGGCCTCAGGGCTTGGTGTCAGCAGCAGAGGTCCCTGGACTCGCATGACGATGGCTCAGTGCTTAGAAGCAGAGCGCAGGGCAGGCACGTCACAGGGCTCTGGGGCCTGGGAAAGTGACATGAAATTCCACAGGATGAAGTGATGGAGCTGTTGACGTACCTGTTGTCTGGATTTATCCAGGAACAAGGGCCACGCCAAGCCTTCCAGGGAACGGGAATACCCGGCCCTGCCCCTGTCATCTGGCAAAGGTCACAGGTGTCCCGCGCTACCGTCTCGCCAGCAAGAACGATGCGGCACACAAAGGATCCTTCTGCAGATCAGCTTTAATGCATCTTGAGAGGGAGAGCATAAGCTTGCCAAAAATGGAGACCCCGAGCGAGGGAACCCGCGCCCTTTATATAGAGACTGCTCCTCGCCTAGGACGTGCTCCTACCTTATTGGTGGCTGCCTAATCGGCCCAGGCGTGTTACCGAGCAGCCCTGCCCTCCACCGGAAATCAGCGCCATCTTGTAATGGCGATTTCGGGCAGCTCCTCACACACAGGGGGAGAAAGGAGCAGGCAGTGGCACCTCCTCTGCTGCCTCAGCTGGTCTGTGTCCTCCTGCCTTGCCTTCCTGCCCCCACCCGGGCATTCATTATTTGTACTGTCATCTGCAGCATGTTTTTCAGACTCACTGCCGGTACAAAGAAAGAATCGCAAGATAAAGTTATGTTACTGTATTTTTTTAAATGGTGCATCTTTGTTTTAAAATTGCTTAAGTTTTTGAAATGTCTACCCATCCGGCATGATTAATGTGATACGTACAGCAGAGCAGCAGAGTGAGTGGAGAATTAGAGTCGGTGCCAGTTCACCTAGAGGCATTTATCTTTTCTTTTTTCCCTGGTGCCTGCGCTGAGCCTGAGGGTAAGCTGACACTTTTTTTTTTTTTTAAATAAATTAAGCTTCATTTTCTTTTTCGTGTGTGTGTTAAGAACCTTGGAGGAAATGAGCAATGTCTGCAGCCTCCAATACCAGCTGCCATGGCAGGAAGGAAAGAGGTGACAAGTTCCAGCAGATTCAGGTTGCTTGTTTTAATGGGGCTGTGGCGGAGCTAACGAGCACAGAGATATTGTGCTGCCAGGAAAAAGCAGGCTCTCTCTTCCCCCAGCCTCGCACTACATGATGTAACATTTAGCTTCTGGCTTAACGTGGCATCTCTTCCCTGCTTTGATTTATTCCCATTTTGCAAATCACAGAGCTACATTACAGGAGATGCACTGAGAATCGTTATAGTTCATTGAGGAGCAAGGCTGTTATCTCCATCAGAGGACAATCTCGTGTGTATCAGGGTGAATGACCTAGAATACAAGGAAAGAAATTTTTTTAAAAAAAAAGGTGGGGGGGTGGGGTGGGAGAAGGAATATAGATGTTGTGCTGGGATGAAATTGTATTTACCTTGATTGAAAACTCTTTTATTATGAACATAATTTAGACCCGAATGGAATACAGAACTATTGGGCTCCCTGCCTGGCTGGGACTGGTGCTGAGCACACAGTGCTACGATAATGTAAGTGCATATGTAATGACTGTGTTATTGTGTTTATATACGAAAGCATTATGCTCCATCAAAGGAAATGAAAAATATCTTCCTGGATTTGCTCAGTCAGCTTCTTTAGCAGAAAATGCTTGGAGGTGTGGAATAGTAACGGGTGACCAAAATATAGAACATAAAAGAACTCTGCAGGCTTATCTGATGTGGAAGTTGTTTATCGAGCTGAAACCATGAAATGCTGACCAGACCCTGGCATCCTCAGAATAGTTCATGCTGGGGTCTTTATTGTGATTCTGGCATAAGTAGTCCTTGAGCACAAATTATGCCCATCCAACTGCATTGGGTGTAATGTTGTGTGGAACAGCAGTGCTGCCTGCAAGCAGAATACAGTCTAAACAGGACAGACAGAACAAATGCACAGAGAGAGATCACTAGAAATACAAGGAGCAGATTTCAAATGAGTTGCTGAAATGATCCAAATTCTAAGGGAACTCTTCTAAGAACTTAAGCACTCTCTCTCTAAAATATGTGTATGTCGATACCTATAATTATATATGAACATTTATATTTACATATATGATGTATATTTTTACATTTGTCCCTAACATGCTTAATTAGAAAGTTTCATTTCCTTATTTCTAAGACTTTTTCCATATTAACAGCACACTATGAACCAAGAAGCACAAGACAGCAGAAGCGTTTGTCTTCGCATTCCACCCAGAGCAATATATGTATGAGCCTGTAGGCGTTTCTTCAGTATCAGTTCAAGTTACTGACCACCCACCACACCGTGCAGGCTGGTGTTGGACACTGAATATGGTACAAAGGAGATCACCAAAGAAAATAATTATCTCTGAGTTTCCATTCTGAGCTAGAACTATGCTAAATGCTTTACCTGTTAGCTCATTTGATTCATGAAAGTTTCACGAGAGCGAAGACCTTATCTTACAATCAACATTGTATTTCACCTGCCTAGAGGGGGCTTGGCAAATAGAACATGCTTGGGAAATATTTGCTGAATGAATGAATCCTTAGGGCAAGTCTGCCAGGCTTTTGTACCATTACCCCGTGCACTGACGAGGAAACTTACACTCAAGGATTGACTCATGTGCACACGGTCCCACAACAAATATATGCAATTACCCATATTCAAGACTAATTAGGTCTGACTCCAAGACCAGCTTCTTTCCACAAAAAATATTCTTTCTAAAAGGCAAAAGTGCAAGCCTGCCTTCACGGGGCTTGCAATTATACAGAGAAACAGTGTTGAGCATGCAAAAACAAGACCAGGTGGCCCAAGGTAGTATAGGATGAAGAGAAAAGAGAATTGGCACAGCAAGTACTTTGATGTATCATTTTTCTGACCGCTCCTTACACTTTTCAAGCCTTTCATTAGCAGCCCCTATTCACTCCCACACCTACATCACTTGGTTTTGTGTAACCATGTTTTTTGCAGGCCGAAATAGCCTGTGTGAGAATGTAAACAAAGGAAAATTTAAATTAATGATACCAGTTTACAGAAAATATTTCTCTGACTCTGCTCTCATAAATTCCTATCAGGTGATTCTGGGAACAGTTCCCAGAATAGTTCTCTGTCATTTTCCTCTTTTCCTGCACCGGCTCACTGTGGTGACATGCAGCACTGACAGATCAGCCACGCCGCTGACGTGGGTTACAGACACTGCTAACAGGCATCAGGACAAAGAAGGGCTTCAGCACGTAAAATACTGGGTCAGATGCTGCAGCTCCAATCCCAGGCAAATGTACATGATAGCTACCGTGCTGAGGCTCGGATGATATAATTTAACAATGTCACCATCTTAACCCAGTGATAAATTTTAGTGTCACTAATGGTGAGACAACCAGAAATTAGGGTAACTCCCAATGCAATGCCCCATGAAATACCCAGCAATACCTACAAAGTATCCATGCCTGAATCTGATCAGGCCTTTAAATGCAGAGGATAGAGGGATAGTTTAAATGAGAACACATGGAACCAATCAGACAAATAAGCAGGAGAGACATTATAAAAGATAACGATTCTGGTCCCTACAAAAGCCAATGCTATGATCTAAAAAAAAAAAAGGCAATGTTGTAGTTAAAAAAAAAAAAAAAGGAAGGAGGACTTTTCTATTTTAAAAGATATTTAAGAGACATAATCAAATGCAGCACTTAATTTGATTCTTGTTTAAGCAAATGACCTATAAAAGACATTTTAAGGGAGTATTGAGGAAATGTGAATATAGCTGGATATTAGATAATATCAGAAAATTATTAATTTTATAAGGATGATAGCAATGGTATGATTATGTTGTAAATATCCTTATTTTTCAGAGGTGTATATTGAAATATTCAGGAGGAGTGAATGTCACAGTATCTATAATCTAGTTTGATATTTCCACCAAAAAAAAAAAAAAGACAAAAAGACAGCAAAATATGACAATTATTAGACATAGGGGATGGGTCTGTGGGTAATTCTTATTCAGACTCTACTTTTCCATCTGTAATTTTCATAAGAAAATTTTAAAAGATGATATAATGCATGTAAATTGTTTAACAGAATTCCTGGAATACAGTAAACGCTTTATTAACATTGGCTTTGGCATTATTATTGTTTCATTATTTCCAAGTTGTCATCATTGCTACTGATGCCTGCTGACATGACCATGAAGGCTGCTGACACCCGAAGTCCAGCGCGTAGATGTTGACGTGGACTGTCCCCTCCTGTTCCCACTCAAGCTGTGAAAGCCAGTGATGCAGAGGTCTGGTGTGCTCCATCACCCAGCTTTTTCCTCATTTCTTTTTCAGCTTTTTGTCACTCGTAATGCAGCCTCTTCCGCAGGAACTGGACCAGAATGACAGGCGCTGTGCTCACTCAGAAATACAGCACGCTGGGCTGGAGTTGGAGGTTGAAGGAGGGAAGGCTCCTGACCCCCAGCTTCCTCTTCCCTCATGAAGGAACGAAGGTGAGAAGCCACCTTTGGAAACTCTCCGCCACCTCACTTGCTCTTCCTTGAGAAAGAGGATTGCCTTGTCTAACTGGCAAATTTGGGAGCCAGCTCAGCTCTTACCCGTACAGGACACGCACGAGCTCTGCTATGCCTTCCACATGCCAAAGCTGAATGGCCAAGATTCCGTCCCTGCAGTGGGAGCCTGGGGTGTCGCCTGTGACTGGTGCTTAAGTTCGTCTAATTCTGAGACTCAAGGTAGAAGCCCACATGGCCACTCCCAAGCCATGCTCTCCGGTACCACAAGAAAACTGGCATTTTTCCTTCCATCTCTTTTATTCCACTTTATCTTTCAGTTTAGGACTCGGGAAATGAGGTGTTATGTGTCATCCTCCTCAAACCCCAACATGAACCTCTAATTTTTCTATTGAGATGAGATCTTTTCTAGGTCCTTCATATAAATAGGTATATTTTCTTCCCTATGAGTCATGAAGAAATGCCCAGACATGTCTTCATTTTAAGAAAACACAATAGATTTAGGATTTCTATTGTGGGTGTTTTTTAAAAGCTCAATAAACTGAATACTACTAGATGTCTGACTCGTAGAACTGGGTAAATGGGTTGATAAAAGTCTCATATTTAAGAAATTTTCTTTTTTTTTCTTTTCTTTTTTTTTTTTTTTTCCTTTTCTTAAAGAAATTTTCAAGTTGGAGAACATTCTAAGTAAAGCTGAGTGCAATATGAAATTGCCACCAACTCTCCTAGGTATTCTAATTTGTCAAATTAAAAAGAAGAAAACAAAGCTCTGTGTGCTACAAGTGTGGAATTAGCAAGCTCCTTCGTCATTAATTTTTTTCTATGGTTCGAGGAAATGCCAAGGTAAGTCCTGGAGGTGAAATGTCTATGGCATACTTGAAGCTCTCCTGGTAACCATCTTGCTTCCTTCCTGCCTAATAATTTCAACTATCAGGAGATATATTTCCTAGGAGGAAACCCATCAAATTCATAAGGCAAAGCAACTGACAACATTAGAATTTGAGAGTAGAAAACACCTACGCATAAGCCAAATAAACTAAAGACCATTCTTTTATATATATTTTTAATTGTAACAAAATATATGTAACACAAAATGTACCATCTTAAGCATTTCTAAGTGTATGGTTTAGTGCTCTTCTCATGTTGCAAAATTGAAACCATATACCCATTAAACAAGTCCTCAGTCCCTTCTCCCCCTAGTCTCTGGCACCCACTCTTCTACTTTCTGTCTTTATGAATTTGACTACTCTAGATACCTCATACAAGTGGAGTCATACAGTATCTCTCTTTTTGTGACTAAAGACAATTCTTTCTAAGGGGCTTCTTTTATATCCTCTGCCCATCACGTATGTATGCCTTGCCATGGGTTTGGTTTTTTTTTTTGTTTTGGGGGGTTTTTTTTCCTGATAATCCACCCAGGAATTACACCAAAGCATAAGCCAGGCTATTTTAGTCAGAGATCACAGCTTTCTACTTTATTTTTGTATCTAGCAGTCACCACGTCATATAAAGCTTCTGTGTCATAGCCTGTTTTCCTTGTCTGAAGTTAAATTTACATGGTCAGAACATTCCTATATTTGCCTAGTTCAAAGCCCCCTCTACACCAATTTCTGGAAGCCTCCTACATGTGGTGTCAGCCTGGGCTACAGAAAGCAGAAACCCAAAAGAGGGGCCAAAAGCCAGGCTCAGAGAACCCAAATAAGCAGCCAGGAGTCTACAAGCAAGGCCACCAAAAGAGGGCGACAGGCAACATCGCAGACAAAGAAGTCAAAACTGAAACAAGATTCACCGTGCACTTCCAATAGCAACACTGGAGTACAACTTTCCACATAAGGCAGATGCTCACCTGTACCCGAAAAATGTGTCTAGTGTAGGAAACAAAATATTCTATATTCTCCTTTTTTATTACTTAATATTAAAATAAATTATTTCAATCATATTTCTCAATTCAGACATCTCATTCCTACCAACAGAGATACCAAATCCAAAATCTAAATGGAGTCTTGCTTAATTCAAGTGTTATTTCTTCTACATAAACAATTTGCTTTGTTTTTTTTGTGTTTGTTTCTTTGTTTGTTTTGTTTTCTAAAAGTATGGTCTGAGGACTGAGAGGAAATAGAGATCTTCCACCGTGGATAGTCATGACTCTTATGAAAAGTGACTTTGGGGATAAGAAGTCAAAACCAGTTTGAACTCTGGAACTGAAACAGCAAATACTGGTTAGTGTGAAACCATCATTAGAAATAGTGCTCAGAAACCAATAATCATGTATCTTAAACTGAAACTACCATATATAAAAGTTGATAACTAAGTCTGGGACCTGGCACTTTTTTCTCATTTTGCGAAGAATCTGCCTTTCTTCAGATGCATAGTCAAGGCAGTAATTTTCAAAGTTCTTTGAAGTCCTGACATACATAGTCATTTTCATCATCACTGAAAAAACACATACAAGGGTACTTCATCTGATTTACAATAATAGGGGGGACTTGATCACACCTGTCTCAGTACTGGACAGATCCTCTAGGCAACAAACCAACAGAGGAACAATTAATCTATCAGATGGAGAGAACAAATCTATGGTTAATCTATGGGGGGAGGGGGAGGGGGAAGGGAAGGGAAAGGAGGAAGGGAAGAGATTGGATAAGGGGCATAAAGAATAAGTACGATTTGTAACAGTGAGTGTGCTAATAAAAAAAAGATCTTGAAAAAATAGAATTAAAATATAATACAAATCTTTCCCTGAATTTTTTGAAGCACATTATACATTAAAAAATTAAGCAATTGAAAGTTAAAAATTGTCTTAGTCTGTGTTGCTATAACAAAATACCACAGACTGGGTAATTTATAATGAACAGAAATTTATTATCTAGCAGTCACCATGTTCTGGAGGCTGGGAAGTCCAAGACCAAGGGGCTGGCTTCTGGCAAGGATCTTCTTGCTGCATCTTCCTATGGCAGAAGGCAGAAAAGCAAGAGAATAAGAGAGTGACAAACTTGCTCTTTTATAACAGTACAAATCTCACCCATGAGGGTGGAGCCCTCGTGGCCTAATCATTTCTTAAAAGTTCCAGCTCTTAACATTGTTCTATGGCAATTAAATGTCAAAATGAGTTTTGGAAGGGACAAACATTCAAACCATAGCAAGAATTTACTTCACATAAAAGTGTCATGGTCCTAGAAATGACATCTCTGTGTGCCAATTATCAGGCTACTTGGGCAATTCGTTGCTCCTAATATACAGTCTGCTATGAAGTCTCAGAATGTTAGAGATAGAAAGAGTCTTGGAGGCCAAGTACAAAAAATCATTTCTTTTCCAGTGGACAAAACTTAGAACCACACTGGTTTAACTCATTTGATTAAGGTCATGTAACTTGGATAAAAATTTAAATCTATTGAATCTTATTTCAAAGCTATTTTCATCACACCAGAGAAAAATATCTAAAAAGTGATAAAATGAATTGATCTTTATTTGGAGTCCAACTCCTAAGAGATTCCCAGAGTCGTCTTGCTGTAATCAAACTTCTCCAAGAGGAGGAATACTACTGAACAGAGAAAAGCTGGGTTCATTAGGTTAGATATACCTGCTTATAAATAAACTATGTTGGCCGTGATCCACGTGCTGAACTGCCTGTCATAACACCTGCAGTGACCTCCATAAAACAGGCTGCTAACACTGGGAAGGATAAATGGTTAACAACTATAGGGACTCAGTTTCAATCATGCCTGGACCAAATTTAAGTTTATGAGGCAAGTGACTTCAATCCAATTTCCTGAAATAAAGTAGATTCAATGAAGAATTTTGTTTGTTTGTTTGTTTTTGTTTTTGGTGGCTAGCTGGTGTGGAGATCCAAATCTATGAAGAATTTTAAAGATAAGCAGATTTCCAGAGTCTGAAAATATAGACAAGATAATGATATAAGGAAGAGATTCATAGATTAACCAAGAATCAGGGTATCTTTTGGAACAGATAGAAACTATTTAGAAAATGTTGGCTGCCAGATAGGATATTTTTCAAGTTTCAGAATGTTTATAGCTAATAAATGGAGAGAAAAATGGATAAAAACATAATGTCTGGGTTATCCAAGACTCAAACAAAACAACCAGGGAGGAGGCTGAGGACATATATGAAAAAATAAGGATAATAAAATAAGGATGCCCCAATCTAAGAACTAATGGATGTGAGAAGTGGTAAAGACCGATCCAGTATGCAAAACTGCCTCAAATAAACATTAAAGACTCACCAGATCAAATGGCCCTAGGGGAACACTGGCAACAGATGAGTACTATGATATGATTAGTATGTACGAACCAGCTAGTCTCTTGCTGACAAACAAAAACTCTGTGTGAGAATGATACAGTGTAGGTACACGGGAGGGATGTGGCTCAGTATTCTAAGACATCTTAAACAAAAACAAGCTGTAAGGCTTTCTGGGAAAAGGAAATATGATAGAATCACTGTGGGAAGAAATGACATACCTAAGAGTCTAGATCAGGGGTTGGCAAACCACAACCTACAGGCCAAATTTAGCCCACTGCCCATTTCTGTATAACCTGCAAGCTAAGAATGATTTTCATGGTTTTAAATGGTTGAAACAATCAAAAGAAGAATACTTCAGAACACATCAAAATTATGAGAAATTCTCATTTCGTTGTCCATAAACCAAGTTTTATTGGAACATAGACATACTCATTTGTTGACACATTGTCTGCGGCTGCTTCTACACTAACTCAGCAGAGTTACATTGTGGCAGCAATATAAGACCATACCGTCTGCAATGCCTAAAATTCTATGATCTGGAATTTTATAGGAAAAGTTTGCCAGCTCCTTATCTAAATAATAAAACAAGAACTTTCCATGACAAGCCATTCTAGAACTCACAAGGAAAGGGATCTCCTCTGCAGACGGCACCAAGAGTGTGAGCTAGGTAAGAAGTGCCTGCCTGTGGGGAATATCCATGTAAGAGTGATCCCAGACTCCAGTGATGGAGTCTGCCAAAAAAAATCCATAATATGGGGCCCTGGTTTGGGAGAGGAAATTATTTAAAATTTTGACTTTAGTAAGAAAAATCAGAAAGTTAAAATAACAACCCAAAGAAAAAAATGAAAATTATTCGAAAATACATTTTGGATACCCAGGAAAAATGTATGCCATGGAACAAAAGACAAGGAATTCCAACAGCAAAAACTACAGAAACAAAACTCTATATACTTTATCAATGAAGTTTAAGAAAACAAGATATTATTCAAAAGAGCATCACATTAAAAATAAATGTGCCCAAGTGGAAAAATATAAGGAATGTCATACATAGCTGAACAGAGGCAAATAAAAAATTTTTAAAGCTAAAAAAAAATTAATAAACATTTCTGAAGGGCCGAACCCAGTAATAAAATCTTTGTTTAGAAATACTGGAGACAGAAAGACGGCAAGAAAATCAATGAGACTAATTGATTGATGACCATGATATAAAAAGTCCATGCAGGTCTGAGAAGGAGATGGCAGAATGAAGAAGTTTATAAAGAAAGGCATCCGTGACATTCTCACTGCTAAATTAACTTCTGAAGCAGATCAGTCACAGGTACAAAATCATATAACAATAAATAAACTAGATGTCCTTGGCTGAATCAATAATGTGTTTTGTCACAATTTTGCTTCCCAAAATTGAGTAATCCCCGGAAAAAAATGGGCTCCACCCAAAAGTTTAGAAGAAACTCAAGGGCAATATTGTGGATCCTTGAAATTTGAGCAGACAGATAATTTAGTGGAGGATTAGCAAGCTGCTGAGACAGACATTCATGAGTAAGGACCATTCATGACTCCTGAACATCTAAGAGTGAGATAATCTACAGTGAAAAAGGAAAGACAGTTTCACAAAGGGAGATTACATCTCCCAAATATATTTAAGGAAACATGGGAAAGAAGAATCCAGTAGGTGTTTTCTGTTTAAATACTCAGGAAGACTTTGATAAGATTCCATGAAAAATTACGCATATTTAGGGATATTTCTAATTACAAAAGCAATATATGTTCTTTGTACAAAATGTGGGAAAACAAAAAGAATAAAATTTAAATAATCCATAATCCAGCTAACCAGAGATATCCACTGTTAATATTTTGCCTTATATTATTTGGGCCCAAACATGGAATGTAATTAACTGTTTTATCCTGGAAGAGAGACAACACTGACTCCAAAAATAAAGAGAAGGGGAAAGAGAAACACTTTTTGAATTGTTCCAACTCTTAAATGAACACTAAGCCATGATGAGAGACTGTTTACAATAAAATCCTCAGGTTTGCACATGACACCGACTTCTTTTTAATAATGAAATATTATGCCACGTATGCAGAAGAAACTGTGAGAATTTCACCAGACTGCATATGGGAGTAGAAACCTGGCAGATAAAATTCCTAACAGGCAAGTAAGTATAAGAGAATGCATTCAGGGGAGTACAATGCCAATTATCCTGGAAAAGTGGTGAATTCCCAGGTTTGGGTCACCATCTAGAATACGAGGCAGCATGCTGTCATTATAGACGGTATCCTAAAGACAGGATACTGATTCCACTAAAAGATCAAAAACAATGCAAAAACCACATTCTACTCTCTAAAATAATATGTATCCATAGCTAGAATATTATGCATTTCAAGTTTTTCTACCTTAGTAAGGGCCAAGGTGATTCAAAGAAACGATCAAAGAGGTCAAAGAAGAGAAGATGGTTGCCTATGAGAATCGGTGTTGATAACTAGCATTCTCCAGCCTACAAAACATAAATATGTTATCTGAAATATAAATGAGATAAAGTTTATAAAACAGTGATATTTCTAGATTATATGATGCTCCTTAACCTGAGGTCCGTGAACTTTGAAAACTTATAAAGTCCTTAAAATGGCATGCAAATGTTTCCATATATATGTATTTCTATATCTGTGTATATAAATGTATATAAGTATGTCATATATAAAATTACATATATACAGATATATTTCTTCTGTGGAGTGGATGCATAGTGATCAGATTCTTAATTGGGTTCATAACCCCAAAATTTCAAGAGCTAGTGGTCTAGATGGTAGGAGTGTGGCTTTGGTCAAAAATTCCTGGGAGTGGAACTTGATGCTTGAATGAGAAAGCTTTAGAACAAATTGAGATGTATTTACCCCCATGAAAACAAGCATGTGGAACTCATTTTCCTGAGGAATGAATGCTGTAGAATGAGGGAATAAAGTGTAGGGGAATGTTTGTGGAATGTGTTTGAAGGAGAGCTTTAAATTTCTGATATTGGGACTCCACAAAGGCAGAGACTGAGGTCTATTTGGTTCACTGCTCTATCCCTGTGCTTAGAGTGGGGACTGGCACATAGTAGACACTCAATAAATACCTGTTGAAGGGATTAATTATTGGGCTGAAGAATAGCCATGTCTCCCCTTCCTAGAGAGAGAGAGAGACAGAGAGATGAAGGGAAGGATGCAGGCAGGGAGAGAATTGCTGTGGAGACTTGGAGTGGAAGGGGAGGCCGGCTGTTCCCCAGCACATTCATTCATCTTTTCAGCAACTATTTATTGAGTGCCTACTAAGCACCAGGCCCTGTTCTAAGAACCTGTTTTTAAACTCTCGATCTTGAAGGCACTATCAAAGGCAGCGGCAACATGAACCCCCGGTCTGTCTCTGGGTGGCATTTCTGATATTCACCAGGGTGAGGCTGTTTCCCTCCTGCCCTCCTACCCACATCCTCATCTCATTTCCTTGCTAGAGCATCCATGACTATGAGGACACCTGGAGAGTGGAGACGGTCATGTCGCCATGTCAGCAAAGAGCGATGCTAATTTGGCCTTGGAAGAACACAGAAAAAAAACCCAGAAATGAAATATCAAAGCAATAAAAAGTTTATAAGAGTTTATGAACACAAAACGTGTACCACTGTTAAATGGAACATCGTCAAGCAGATTAATTAGTTAACATTTACAAAGTGCATTGAAGATGAAAATTGCCAAATAAAGTCTTCATATATTGAACCAAGTTCTCATTTGTTATCACTTGGTGGCGTAAGAGACAAGTCCACTGGTAGCTGAGACAAATATTGTGCCCAAGGTGGGATAAAGAGGGTCTTTTGCCCTCGGGGGGCTGAGCCCAGTGTAGACTTCCCCCAGGATTTGGGGTAAAGCGTGTTTCCCCAAGTGTCCGTGAGGTGACAGCTGTGGAGCTCCACTTCCCAAGATTTCTCTGCTCTTGTTTGCCAATTTCCCGGTTCTCTTAGCCCTGAAGACTGGTAGAGGCCCCTTGTGAGAGGCCTCTTAGGGCCAAGTGAAGACTTTATAAAGAAACCTTGTGAAATTTTTCCAACCAGAATTTAGACTTTGTTAAAGTGGGATTTTAACTAGCATTCCCTGGATAGATAGTATTACATCCTTCAACAATATTGAGATACTGAGTTATCTGTGTATTCTTGAACCACAGCACAGCAGGAGCAAGAGCTCAGTACAGAGAGCTACCTCCAGCGCAGCCAGAACAGAGATGCTCTCGTGGAAGCAGGAATCACTGAAGGGAGAATTCCAGATCAGAGCTCATCTGGACGGGGTAGCCAGTGCGTGTGAAGCCAAATTTTTTCAATATGATTTGTCTCCGAAAACAACAACTGGGTTCTACCAGTGTGTGATGTAGTCGTGCCTGTCTGTCTATACAAATTTTTATTTTTGCCAACATTTGTTTTAATTTATTTAAGTGTTATGATGTCTCCTACTTCCAAAAGGAACTGAAGCAGCTTATAGATTAAAATAAAGTATACAGAACAAAAGTAGTTAGGGATAAAACAGGACAAATAATGCATTGATGTGCCAGAATTCATAAGATATAGTGTACCTTAACAGAAGAAGTGTTACAATTAAAGTAAAAAATCTGGCGTGCCAGCCCTAACTCTGCCTCTGACTGTGTGGTCTTGTGCAATCTTTATTCCACTGGCAAAACAAAGTCTCTGAAATTTTTTAACATGATTTTTTAAAGTGTTCAAAAAATAATATTCTGGCCTTAGTATGTTAGGCAAAATGGGGCAAGTGGGGTTGCAGAGGAGCCAGTGGAGAGGCTATGGGGTGATTTAGGTACAGGGAAGCTAACAGTAGGAATGGAAAGAAAGCGAGGGAAAAACACTTATGGAAAATTTGACAGAACGTGGAAATTGATTGGATATGAGAATGAGCCGGAGGAGTGAAGGATGTCTTTGAGCCTTTGTGGTCCCCACTGTGAAAAGAAACAGGAAGACGTTTCTAGAAGAGGAAGGCTGGCTAGGTCTGAGGAGAGTGAGCCTTGTCATGCAGAGTGTGTCACGATGGGATAACGTCCAAGTGAAAATATGGCGTAGTCATGTCTGGTATGAGCTGGCCCTGAGGCAAGAAAATAAAGCAGGAGATAAAAGTGCTGAAGTCATTGGTATTTTGGTAAATAAACAAATGAGGACACAGGAAGTGGAAGGAAGACTGGGGGGCACTGAGGGCTGAGCCTGAACTAACCAGGACCAGATGGCCAGAAACAGCCCCTGAGACCAGCTAACTCGGGACCAAGCATTTGTTTCTGAAGCTAAATGTTTTTAATGTCCACTCTTCTTCCAGTGTCTCTCATGCCATTCATGTGTCCTGGGAGAGAAGGCCTGCTGGGGTGGAGGCACGTGGCCATGAAGAGGAGTTTCTGATGCGGGAGCGTCTGAGCCAGTGGGCCCCGTTGTGTTTTTCTTGCACCCACCGTCTTTCCATTGGATGGATCCACTTCATGGCATGTCCTCTTCTGAATGCGTGTTGAATGCAGGCAACCTGGGATTTCCCGAACAAATTGGTCTGACTCAGTGTGTCTCATCCAACTGAGTTTTGGGGTTTTTTTTTTTTTGCATTTCTCCAAACCTGCCCCTGTCCATTCCAAGCTTCCTCACTTCTAAGGTCATCTTTTGTGCTGTACTCACCATCAACCCTCTCCAAAAACCCAGATGTGGTCATGAGTCGGCTAAGGTCTCTTTCCTACTCTCTATCAAGGGCAATTGCATAGACCCCATAGTCAACTGCATGAATCCTCAGGATCCCTCCCTCTATAACAACACCCAACTTTGTCAATCTTCACAGGCAGGTAGACAGTTCTGGGGTTTTCCATTGTGTGGCATTTACTACTTGCCACATAATAAATTCCAAACCAATGTCTGGAATTTAAACTCTCAGAATACTCATTGTCAAAAAAGAAAAACCTTTTTCTTTCCTTGTTTGTCCTTCCTCTCCTAACCTCAGCACCAAAGAGTCCTTAATTGGTGAAATACAGGGAAATGTGATCTATGAAAGCAGAATTACCCTCTATGAAATATAAACTGAATATCTTTTTGGTATAACACATACATACATATTATATATTATGGTATACATCATAATATATATTATTAATAACATAACATACTATGACAGTACTTTCCAGTGGAATGTGTTGCAATGAGGATGTGCTAGCAATTGCAAAACTTGATGTCACTCAAAGCAAGGACATCTTTTCAAAAACAGAGTTGTAAATGATATTATCAAGGTAGCTTATGCCAAACCAGCTTTTCTAATGATATTTATTTATGACACAAATACTGCAATAATAAGACCGGATGATGGAAGACATGAGGTATGAAATATAAAGGAAAGGGGCAGCTAAGGATATAAGTTCTACATGATATTGGCTTTCTTGCACAATTACTGATGATAGAGTATTACTCTCTGGTAGCCCTGGTGTCTCTATGAAGAAGATTCTCTCTACCCTTCCCCTCCACAGCTCTGGGTTATACCTGAACTGAAGTCAGTCTCAGGTTGAAACAAGCAAAGCCCTCAAAGACAGCTGGAGTGCAGAAGAGCCACAGCAAATAGTCTTTCCTCTGTACACTCAGAGGGAAACATCGGGTGGATCAGTCTCGGGACAGACGGGGATGAGGTGGAACTCCACCATTAAGGCAAAAGTGAAAGAGGGAAAGTGTGTGTGAGAGAGGAAAAAAGAAGAGGACTGTACGACAGAATTCCATACTGTCTCCAGTAGGGAGGTGCTGCCTTAGGAAGGATGAGATCCCTGTACTCCCCATTGCTAACGATTATTTACACACACACCCCGCCCTCAGATATCATCAAGCATGTATTTAGAATGTACGCAGGGAGTTCTCAAGGTATAAGAGGAAAATTGCTAGAATTAGATCCAGACTGGGCGGGCCAATGAGCTCAGTTGGTTAGAGCATGGTGTTATGTGTACCAAAGTAAGGGTTCAAATCCCCTTACCAGCCGTCAAAAAAACAAACCAAACCAGAGGGTTGTGTTATGACTATGCCACTTCCTAGCTATGTGGAATAAGTAAATTATCTAGCCACTGTGAGATTTTTTTTTAGATCAGTAAAATAGGAATGTTAATAATAATGTATCCCTTGCAAAGTTGTTGTGGGGATTTGGGGGGGGTTGTTTTTGTTTTGGGGTTTTTTTTTTTTTTTTGGCAACTGGCCTGAACGGGGATCTGAACTCTGGACCTTGGTGTTGTAACATAATGTTGCTAGAAGAGTTTTGTAAAATTGTGGTGCTATTCAAATGCCATTTGTTAGCAACTCTCTAAGACCAGTGCCATATATTTAACCATTTATTGTGATTGAGATTGAGCTCAGTTCACTTAGGGATGGGCAAGCTCAGAGGGCACTCAGCTGGAAAGAGTTCTCCCAGTGTTTGGGGAGACCGAGTGTGTGGAAGGTAGCAACATCACTGCAGGAGGCCACTGTGAAGGGGGTCCCCTCCGTGGTGACTGCCTGACCCTGGATGGCACAGGCCATCCTTTATCTGGGTCTTTTTGCTCTTCTGTGTTTCTCCTTTTAGCAAACTCTCTTCCTTCCTTTCTATTTCCCTCCTCCTCTCACCTTTTTATATCATCCCTCTCCATTTCCCTTTAAATGGGCAAAATAACAAATCAAAACGTCTTAATAACACTTAAGTGAAAAAAATAAGGTTTTGGATTCTCTGTTTTTAAAAGCACATAAATTAAAATAATTTACAAATCTCTTTCTTTAAAAAAGGGACAACTAAAATGAAATAGGGTTAGTTTATTTAATGTAATGGTAAATTTCATTTTTTTCCATCTCAGAAAGCTTTGATAGAAATTTGAACTTGAAGCAGTTTTAAGTGTACATGGTCCACAATTGTCACCACAATGAATTCCCAGAAAATTTCATCATAAAACATATCATTGTAAAGCAGACTGTATTTTCCCACAGGAACCAATTTATAATTAGGGGTTCTGTTTTTGATCAAGGACTCAGAATCCAATATATAACAGGTATGTCCAACAGTATGTCGGAAAGGAAAAGATACAGCAACTATAAAACTTTTAGTCATTTGAAATAGTAAAATTAAGCCCCAGTTCTAACAAAATGAACAAAAATAGAACATGCACAATGATTATATAAAGGCCCTAATCTAATGTTAAATGCATTGACTGCATGAAAATATAACTCTACCTTGTCATAAATTGCATTAAAAATTATTATATTATCTATAATGAATATTAAACATTTAATTAACAATAACTTTATTTGCTGTTCTTGTCTCTAAAAAAAATTTATAGGTAAGATTTGGGTGAATTGAGCACCATTACAAATCTATCTGGTGTGCAGGAGCCATAGCAGAGAACAATGGTGAGCCCTGGATTGAGTTCTATTTAATATTTCTATTAGCTACTTAGATAAATGAACTGAAAACATGTTAAATTTAGGGATCTATAAGATCTACAAGATCTTGATTAAAATTGGTAAGAATCAAAGTTGGAGAAGTGGACAGACCTAAACAGAATGAAATGCAATAGGGATTTATGATGAAAACATCATCTGAATGGAAGAAGAATAAATATTATATTATTATATTATTATAATTACTGTTATAATCAAAACACACACATACACACACACACATTTACTGAGTACCTGCCAACCTAGGTACTCAGTAAATTTAGCTAGGGCTTAAGAAGTTGAAAAATGGAAGAAAGGCTGACCATGATAGAGAAATACAAGCTAAATTTAATATTCTAGGTTAAAAGCAAACAAGATAGACAAACACATAAAATAGGCACATTTTGTAAGTATATTAGGCATAAAACCAGCAGTCAGTAAAAGCAGAAACCTTAAGGTTTATGGGTTCCTATGACCCCTCTGCCTCCTACAGCAGGGCACATAGCCTGGGATGACACTCTGGGTTGAATGACATTGCTGTCTTCCTACCGGGTTGTACATTCTTGTATCTTGCCATTTTCCACCTATGTGACCTATAGTAGGCACCTAGTAAATGTCTGTTGAATGAAAGAATAAATTCATGCTCTGTTTTATAATGCAAAGCGTTCAAGTAGGAGTCAAAAGTCCTGAGCTGCTGCGTTTGGATCTGGAATAAGTCCTGATGAGGAGTCACTCACTTTTTTGAACAACAAAAGACCACATTTGTTACTTCTCCCCCATATTGGGCTCGTGTTGGCAAAACCTTGTACAGCCTAATCACCTTCATTAGGCTATAGATAAGTATTTTTTTTAAACTTGAGACACCCTGTATTAAAATACTAAGTTGATATAATTATTGCCAAGGGCTGAAAAGATACATTTGTATAATCTGTACAATATTTCACTCGTAAGCATCCTCCTTTTTAAAACTGAAAATGGATCATTGCTACCCTTTCAGAGTTTCACCTCCAAGTTGAAAGCAGTCTTGATTCTATCCATGGCACCTCCTTGTCCTAAGACCCTTGAAATCTATATTATTTCAACTTCGGACCTAGAGAAGAAAAGGCTGGCACTTAATCCAAACATATGTGATTATGGATAATTATTCGTGAAATACAGGAAAAGTGAAAACAGGGACAGAAAATATTAAATGAATTATCTGTTTAAATAGAAGCAAGAGGAATGTGCATTTGTTTCCTTAACAATCTCAACAGCAAGCGTTTCCAAGCACACCACAGAATTAGCCGAGGGTCACTGGTGAATCACACAAACTCTAGAGGAGACTCTGAAAAGGAATGGTCCTCCCTGCCTTGCCAGCAAGTCAGGAATCCATTTCTCGGCATTCCCGATTGGGGGATGCCAGCCTGGCATGAAGGAGATGAGTGAGTGAGAACCACAGGATGAACAGAGGGGAAAGCTGGCCTGTTGACCGTGCTCCAAGAGAATGAAGAGTAAAGGGGACATGGAGTCTAAGAGGAAGGGAGCCAAGCACAGCGTAGACGCTGCCTTGCAGGCCAGAGACAGGAGCAAGTGCTGAGAACACCAACCTCGACCCCACAGGGCAGGGCCCAGGACCCCACACGGTCTGTCGTCACCAGGCCCAGTGCAACTGCTGTGGGACTGCCTCGGTGCCTCGGTCACCCAGTGGAAATATCACATGGCTTTATTTAACACACTGGGGATAACATGAGATACAAGTACATTGAAAAGTTGAAAAAGTTATTAAATGGTGGAGTCATCTGGGGTATTTTTAAGACAGGGATAAACAACGGTGTCCATCTGGGATGAAAGACCACTACTGCATAAAGGCCGGGGGGTGGGCTCCCGGTGGCCTTTGTGGCCCTACGATACTGGCATTACAGGGCTGCACGGGGCAAGCTCTCAAATCCAACACGTCCTTCCTTTCTGGGCTGAGGGACAGTAACCCTGGAGGGTGTGCTCTTTCCTGACAGTGATTTAAAAACAAGTTTTCAAATCTTTCTTCCCCTAAAAGTACTAAGTATGAATAAAAGAACTGAGAAAAGAAGAAAGAAATCACAAAAGACAAAGAAAAAATATAAAGGTATATTTAAAATGAGGAAAGAGAATAAAAAGGAGAGCAGGAAAAAAGATGAGAGAGAAAAAAAGATGTATTAAGAAGAAGAAAAAACAGAAACTGAGGGCGGACACAGGCCAACTTGAAAGGAAAGGGAAGAATGTGTAAAAAAAACTGGCTTCACTGAACCCAAGAATAAAAAGCAACGCCAAATAAAAGGCAAAAGAAAAAAGCACTGAAATGAAACAGCTATCAGAAAAGGGAAAATCTCATGTAGAGAGAAACGAGATTTTTAAAAATTGGGGGAAAAAAATCCTCCAAGCATTTTTATTTAGTTAGCCCGGGAAGAATATGAATTCAAGAGAAACAGGCACATGAGAAAAAGAATGACAAATAGAGAAATTAAGTGCTGGTAGGGAAGAAAACAAGGAAGAAAGGAGACAAATGATTCTGGCAAAGGAAAAACTCTTATATAAGAAATTTTCAGCAACTAAATTAGGTTAAAAGCCTTGTTGTAAACATCATCCTCAATAAAAAGCATTTATTGGACTCACCCTGAGCCTGGGGAAACACAGAGCAGGAGAACACAGAGCCCCTTTAAAGAGGAACCAAGACAAGCCAGAAAATAAAACTAGTTCACCTGGAATAAAAACTCCAGGGCATACAAATTGGCCTTTCATCCTGCTAACCGACACAGAGAAAGCATCCTGAAAATATTTGTAGAATGAATGAATGAATGAGCGAATGAACAAATAAATCTTCTGGGCCTCAGCAGCCTCCTGTATACCTTCAGTTCCCGAGGACATAGAAACGTTCTCTGTTCCCCAACACGGGGACCTTCCTCTGCCTCCTCCTGTTCTGCCAGAAAAGATGACCAAATCCCTGTGATCCTTGCTCTGCTTTCCAGGGAGTCATCCCAGCCCCATTTCCCATTAGCAGGGCAAAGAGGAATGGTGAAAGTTTTCAAGTTTTCAAAGCATTTATAAAAATACCTCGTTTTATCCCTGGCACTTTGAGTGAAGCAGCATAATCATCTTCAATTAAAATCAGCATTGAGAAGTTTAGTGGTCATTTTTATAACCCCAGAAAAGGAGAACTATAGAGGTCATGGGATAAGGATGGCTAAATACCAAGGTCCCCAACACCTAATTAAGAGATTTAGGAACTACTGCGGACAGAGACAACTTAGCTTCCTTCATTCAGGATGTCTTTAAAGAAGTGAGATGTTAGCTGGGCTTTCAAATTTGAAAACAAGAAGGCTTAAGAAGGTTAGTCTAGAGAATAAGAAACACACACACACATTACACTTCATGCATCAGAATCGACATTGAGAATTCTAGTGGTCATTTAAACAGCCCTGAAGGATACACCGAAAACTCTCTCCACTTATTTTGGTTGTTTTTATGATAGAACTTACTTCCTCTGACCATTACTAAATTTAAGACATTTTTAAGGGGTACCCCTTTTAAAGATAAATACTCTGACAAACCTGAGGAGACACTAGGCAACAATTTTAAAAGATTAAATGTATATCAATCTCAAGCTTGAAAGTATACAACTACAGAAGATAGTTCAGAATAGAGTTTGAATTATTATAGCAAGTGGTCTTAAGACCTGGGGAATTTTTCATTAGTTCCCTGAGAGCCAGAGAAGCAAGACTAAGAAGTATGGTCAGGCTTCAGAAGAGCAGATCAGAGCTAGACAAATATGTTTTCATGTCAGCCCGGAGATTTTCAAGCTGCATATTAAGTAGGGTACATTTAAATAAATGCATTTAAAATCATGGCATAGTGATCTGAACTTCATTTTAAATTGTCAAGAAATCCATTAGATAAATAACATAGACTTGTCTTTTTTAAAATATATATAGCTAGAAACATTTTAAATAGGATTTTGAAGAGTCACTCATATTAATGGAATTCTTGAAGGTTACCATGTTTATCCTTAAGTTTCTTCTCTATGTGAGAATAATCAGATTTTTTCCATGTCTGTTTTCTTCAGATTTGAAGTAATCCAAGTGTTGAGAGAGCTAGTGGGATATTATTGCTACCTTTAACTTTAAAAAATCAAAATATTAATATCTGTTTCTAAAGTGAATACAAGGATTTAATTTACTTAATACGATTCATTGTTTTCTTAGCTTGTGCTACTAGAAATGGATATTATTATTCTGCTTCAAATGAACAGAGTTTAACTCAGACTCAAATATAAATCAGGTCACAGAACCAGAAATTAAGATGGTTTATATGAGAAGAGAATAATAGAATTTTCTCAGAATCAGAAGGAACCTTGGCAATCATCGTAGCCACTTAATAAATACATGTCAGTTTGAAAATCTTACCAATAATGAAAAAACTAGGTCTTGAAAAACAGTGTCAATTACACACGAATGTGTCTTAATCACTGACTATTTTCAGAAATTTCTGTTTAAGTAGGGACATTTTTGTTTGCAGTATGACACAAAGGGGAACTGAGCAATAACAATAACCATAAGCCAGAATAAATTTTGGCTGTTGAATTCGTTGCAGTAAATCGCATTTTAGTGGCCACGGGCTACTTGAGGTGGAGCCTCTAAAGCTTGATGAGACCTAGAAGAAAAAAAAAAAAAGATCAGGGATGATCGTGAAAAATGATACTGCAAATGGAACACAGTTAGGCTGAAATGGACCAGAAACACTGATCTACTGACCTACCTGAAAAGTAAAACCTCCTCTGGAACCAAGTGGACCTTTTTTCATCAACTTTTTCAGATGACAAGGGACTTTTAATGCCACATAAAAAGTATTTGCTGAAAGAACCCTGGTGTGCTAGAAAGTCGTAAGTGAAGAGCTAATTCTCGAGAGATTTGGTGCTTGTAGATCACCATAGGATCAAGTGAAGGATGCCACAGAATCTCCAGGCTCTTTCTCTGCTGAATTCACTCATTCACTCATTCATTGAGCTAACGTAACACATATTTACGGAGCCACCAATGAATCTGCTAGGCAATACTTCGGGCTTCATGAGCATGCCATCATTTGTTTTTTTAACTGTAACAGAAGTAAGTAAGTTAGAACACTTATCCATTCATCCATGCTGGGATACTGGGAAGTCAAACTATCTTTACCTTTTCTTTTCTTTTTTTTTTTTTTTTTTCGCCAAGGTGGCCATGTCCGATACCTGTTTGGGTAGTGATTGGAACATAGTAACAGATGTGGAAGTATGACTCAAAGCTCAACTGGGTCAACTTTTCCCAAAAAAATAATTGAAGAATGTGTTGAAGGCTTGCATACAACATAGCCACCTGTTATATTTGCATAGCCCAGGCTTGCAGGAAGCTTTAATCAATCATTTTATGTGTGTAGAATTATCCAACCAGAAAATCACTACTTACTTCACCAGAAAAATTTTGTTTTTCATTGCTGCTAGATTAGTCACATTCCATTTCCCTACTTCCCTCCTTCCATCAGCAAAGTTTATAACAAAATATATGGATCAATGACTTAGTCTATAAACAATTTTGGTTAAATCTTCAAAAAGGTGGATTCAGACACATCTTTTGTCAATGTGCATAAAAATTCTATCTTCTGTTACACACCTCTTCATTTATATTTATTGAGTGATTTTCATTATACCAGGTGCTAAGAAATTAGTAAAAAAAAAAAAAAAGAGAGAGAGAGAGAGAAATATTGATTAAATAATCATTAAAAAGTATGTGATTATAAATCCTGATGATTGATAAGAAGGAAAAGCAGAGGGTGCTACCCGAAAAGATAAAAACAGAGGAATCTGATAGAGTTGTGAGACTGGAGGGGTGGAGGTGCCAAGGAAAAAGCAATGTTTGTGCTAAGATTAGAATAAAAAGATGTTAAATTAACAGAAGTTGGAAGGGAAGGATTAAGAGGGGAAGGAGAAAGTTACAGTCAAGAAAAACAAAAACATGTGCAAAGGCCCTGAGGCAGAAGGCAGCTTGCTCACTGGAGATCTAAAAGAAGAGAAAGTAGCACAGAAAAAGAGCGGGAGGGTGGAATGAGAGAAGGCTGGGGAGGGAGCATGATCATGTGAAGCTTTATAGATGTCATATGGAGGGTGATCTTCAGGAGCAATTAATTGGAAGCCACACGAGATTTCAAGAAATGTGATCATATTCACACTTTTAAAAGCACATCCAGGTACAGTGTAGGAGACGTGTTAGAGAGGAGATGGTTCAGTTGACCTGAGGTAGATGACAGTAGGACCTTCTGCAGGGTGCCAGTGAGCTAGAGAGGAGGGTGTGTATCCATGGGATATTCGGGAGGTAAAACCCAAAAGACTTGGCTGTGTTACATGAATATAGGAATATATTAGTGAATGAGTCCTCAAAACAGTTCACATTTACTTATTTCTCCCACTTACCATACTGACTGAATTTTAGAAAAATTCCCTATGCAAATTATAATTTTAAAAAAGAGAAAGTATAAAACTCTACACAATATTAGTGTTTTACAAAAATGGCTCATGAGCCCTTACATCTTATGGCACTTATGTCAGGTTATAGATGAACAGCCTTTAATTCAGTTGTTTTATTCCCTATGAATATGTTTGTAAGAGACTCTCCTAGGTTGTCTAACTTATTCCCTATATTTATTAAAATGTAAATGTTAATATCCTCCTTCAGTTTACAGTCAAGCTACAGATAATCATTTCTCAAAGCATGTCCCCCAGAACTAGCCCCAGCAAAGGTAGTAGAGGTCACTCAAAAATGTTTTTATAAACAATGTTTTTATAAACTTAACAAGTTTTATTACTGAAGGCTTTTTTAATATGCTAACATGCATTGTGAATTTCCAAAGAATAAATATGTAGCACATCCCAACTCATGTCAATGGAATGCTTTCAACTGAGCATCTCAGTGGTCTGGCATTCCGTAAGATCGTTTGAATAACAGGGCCATATATACCTTGGCTTAGCTCCTTGAATAAGATTTTGCATATGATAGGTCTTTAAACTTTGTCAAATGAATGAAGACATAGATTAATAACTCCAAACTTTAACACCAAGTTTCTTAGATGAGTGACATGAGAGAAGGTTGGCCAAGGCCCATGCCCCCAATGATGGCATCATGAGAATGACAGCCATTTGCCACTCAGCTTCCAGCCAACTTGTTGGCATATGAAATATCCCAAATTTTTAAAAGAAGCCAGAAATCCATATTTCTATATGAAATTTCATGATTATTTATTTTTTAATGCCTCAGGCCAAACAGAACATAAAGGCTACAAGTTTTCAACTTCTGAGTCATTCTAATACACATTACATTTCACCACATTTTTAAAAACTACAATGAATAGCCAGGGCAAGTTGTTCTAGTGAAGTGTCAAAGAATCCGCCTGTGAAATCAATAAGAGCTTTCTTCCTTTTTAAAGAACCCACCCTTTTAATTTGCTATTATGGAGATTTCCATTCCCACTTTTTAATTTTCCATTGGAGGAGAATTAACTCCTTCATTGCCTGGAGGCATCATCAACGAACCTAAAAGAGATAACTTACCAAATAATACTGTCAAACCTTGAAAGAAATCATTATTTCATTTAGATAAGCACATTTTTTCCCTGGATCAGGAAAGATCAGGTCATTCAGGAATAAAGAGCAATAGAAAAGCAATCCCATTTGAGAAAGCACATTATTACACCACAGGCAAACACTTAGATATAGCAACACAATCAGACCAGAGTTTAATTACAGATGTGATCATTTATCTGTTTTACTAGAGAAGAAATGTCACTGCTTCAACTACAATAAACTCTCAGTCATTTAGGATCTGATTCATCATCTTCTTAGTTACACAACCTTAATTTTGTTTCCTTTCTTGCTGATAATATTTGTCCATTTCAGTACTAATAGGTACAAGAAAATGTACAATTAGTAAGTTTGTATTTCTTAAATTCCATTAAAACTATGCACACACATACATACATGCACATACACACACACACACACGCACACAAACACACCATACACGCAAGATTGGGTATTCTGTGTTTCATTTGTGCTATTGTTATAATGGGTGCTTTATTGCTTATCCTTTGCTTAAAATTCTTCTTGCGTGTCTTTTTCCTTTTTAATCATTCAGAATATTAAGGTGGGAACATCATCGTATTTTCTAAAAATCAATTGTATTTCTAAATGAAGTGTTAACTTGAAAAAATGAGATTTTTTACTGCTAATGAAACCGTAGACATAATAACACCTCTCTAATCTGGAGATAACTTGTTTCATGACCTCAACAGTCTAAAACATATCCAAAAAAATGGAACTGAACTAAGAAGTCTAGGAAAGCCAAAATAGATAATAACAACAAAAAATAATGCCATCATCTCACGTGGCCAGGCTGGGTTGTCTTTAAATTATGTTAAAAGACTTTCAAAAATATAATCTCATTTGAACTTCTCAACAGCATTACAGTAGCCCCTCCTTATCTGCTGGGGATACATTCCAAGACCCTCAGTGGATGCCTGATACCAAAGAGAGTGCCAAACCTTATATATACTACATTTTTTCCTACACATACATACCTACTATGAAGTTTAATTTACAAATCAAGCACAGTAAGAGATTAACAACAACAATAATAAAATAGAACAATTACAACAATATACTGTAATAAGAGCTATGTGAACGTGGTCTCTCTCTCTCTCTCTCTCTCTCTTTCGCTTGCTCTCTCTCAAAATATATTACTCTACTGTACTCACTCCTGTTCTTGTTGTGACGATGTGAGATGGTAAAACGCCTACGTGATGAGATGAAATAAGGTGAATGACGTTGGCATTGTGACATAGTGTTAGGCTACTGCAGACCTTCTGATAATATGTCAGAAGGAGAATTATCTGCTTCAGGTGATCTTGGATCTTCGAGCCATGGCAATGTCGAGAATTAGATGTCAGGAGCCGATAATGTCATTGACAAATGTGGGTAGCATCTACAGCATGGATACACAAGAAAAACACGTGATTCACGCCCTGGGTGGGACAGAGCTGGACAGTGTGAGATTCCATCATGCTACTCAGAACAACACATAATTTAAAACTTCCAAATTGTTTCTTTCTGGAATTTTCCATGGGATATTTTCAGACCTAGGTTGAGCATAGGTAACTGAAAACATGGAAAGTGAAACTGTGGATAAGGGGGAACTACTATTGAAATCTGTGCTTTGGGGAGATGAGAATATACCTGATCATTATTTAACTCACAGTATGTAGAAGGAAAGTTTATTGCAATAAGTGTTTACATCAAAAAAGAAGAAAGATTTCAAATAAACAACCTAATGTTGCTCCTGGAGGAACTACAAAAGCAAGATCAATCCAATCCAAATTAGTAAATGGAAAGAAACAATAAAGATCAGAGCAGAACTAAATAGGGACCAAAAAAATGATACAAAAGATTGACAAAGTGAAAATTTGGTTTTTTGAGAAGATAAACAAAATTGACAAACCATTAGCTAAACTAAGAAAAAAAGAGAGAAGACTCAAATTTAAAATCAGAAATGAAAAAGGAGACATTACAACTGATAACAAAAAAATACAAAGAATCATAAGAGACTTACGAACAACTATATGCCAACAAATTGGAAAATCTGGAGGAGATGGATAAATTTCTGAACACATTCAACCTACAAGACTGAACCAAGAAGAAATAGAAAACCTGACCAATAACAGGTAATGAATTGCTAATCAACAGTCTCCCAACAAAGAAAAGCCCAGGACAGGATGGCTTCTCTGCTGAATTCTATCAAATTTTAAAGAAGAATTAATACCAATTCTTCTCAAACTATCCCGAAAATCGAATCACAGGATATTCTTCCAAACTCCTTCTATGAGGCCAGCATCATCCTGATACCAAAATCAGACATGAACACAACAAAAGCAGAAAACTATAGGTCAATATCCCTGATGAACATAGATGTAAAAATTCTAACAAAATACTAGCAAACGGAATTCAACAGCACATCAGAAAGATTATACACCATGATCGAGTGGGATTTATCCCAAGGATGCAAGGACAGCTCAACATACACAAATCAATAACTATGAAACAATCCATCAAAAAAATGAAGGGCAAAAACCATATAATCATCTCAATAGATGCAGAAAAAGCTTTTGATACAATTCAACACTCCCTTCATGATAAAAAAAACTCTCAACAAATTAGGTATAGAAGGAGAGTATCTCAACACAATAAAAGCCTTATGTGATAAACCCATAGCTAACACCATCCTGAATGGGGAAAAGCTGAAAGCTTTTCCTCTAATAATGGGAACAAGACAAGGATGCCCACTGTCACCACTACTGTTTAATATAGTACTGGAAGTTCTAGCCAGAGCAATCAGGCAAGAGAAAGAAATAAAGGGCATCCAAATTGGAAAAGAGGAAGTCAAATTGTCCCTATTTGCAGATGAGATGATCTTATATATGGAAAAATGAAGAAAGCTTACAAGATCTATACACATCTTATTATGGGTGTTCTGGAAGGGAAAGAGAAGGGAAAAGGCTTTGAAAACTAAAGAGATACCTGCACCCCTGTGTTTATTGCAGCACTATTCACAATAGCCAAGACGTGGAATCAACCTAGGTGTCTGTCGACAGGTGAACAGACAAAGTAAATGTGGTGTATATACATGATGGAATACTACTGAGCCATGAAAAGGAATGAAATCCTGTCATTTGTGGCAACACAGATGAGCCTGGAAGATATTATGTTAAGTAAATAAGTCAAGAACAGAAAGATAAATACACATGTTCTCACTCATACGTGAAAGTAATAATAATAATAAGTTGAACTTTTAGAAGTAGAGAGTAAAGTTGTGGTTACTAGAGGCTGGGAAGGAGCGGGGTAGAGAGTTAGTGAGAGGTTGGTTAATCAACACAGAATTACAACTAAATAGGAAGAATAAGTTCTAGTGGTGTGCAGTAGTGCTAGGCATCTATAATTAACAATAATTTTCTGTATGTTCTCAAATGGCTAGAAGAGAGGAGTTTAAATGCTCTCATCACTAAGATATGATAAGTTTTATGATGATGAATTTGCTAACTACCCTGATTTGTCATCACACATTGTATACATATATTGAAATATAACTCGGCACCCATAAATATGTATAATCAATATGTTTCAATTTAAAAATAAACCTAAAAAAGGATAATCTAAGTTAGATATTGGAATATACAAATATGGAAATTCATATATATATATATACACACATGTAATGTATACATTAGAAAAACTGTTCCAATTATTAGTGATTTCACTTCCTGAGAGCTTAGACTTCTTTCTCTGCTCTAACTCTGCTTTTTTCTTACTCATCAGCAGTTTTCTTACTCATCAGCAGTCAACCTTCATCTTCCTTTCGAGATTTTTCCTATTGCTTCATTTGATATCTCCTACTCTCTCTTTTTTATGTTTTTCTTTCTTAGAAACATTTGTCCATAATTAACCTATATTGCTAATAATACTTAAAATTTATATGGTATCTTTCTTTAAAAAGACAAAGGCTTTTGAAATTACTGTGACACAATCTTGAAAACAAAGTAACTTTCCAAAAACAAAATTGAGACACTTTATGTCCTCCGAACAAGGTATTGTTTCCTTTCAACTTTTCCTGCAGAAAATTACTGCCGGGCTCCAGAATCCGTGCTCCGCCCACCTCAGTGTGTGCAAACATCGGGGTGTGCCTGGCTTCAACAACTGAGCTGTTTCTCTGCTTTTAATCTCACTCTAATGCTTTCATCCTTCCATCTCAACTTTAAGCATTGGCCTTTCTCTGCCTTGTCACTTACCAAACCGGTCCCCCGACCTTTTCCGCATTGTTTCCTGCCACTTCCTTGTGTTCGTATTCTCATATTCTTCTGATCATTCTGCAAGCATTTGGCTAAATACTGTCTTCTCATATCTGAAAATCTCTCTCATCCTCTCTGACTCTTTCCTTCTAAATTATTTTGAATCGCATGGCAAAGTTCTACTTTTACCTTTTCTTTTTATCTATACCTCTGAACATGAAAAGCTTTTCACTTCCTTCCCTTGAATATCCCAGTAGAAAATACCTACTGAACTACTAGTTATTTGTATTTTAACAATAAGCCTTGGGGTTCCTTTCCCATCCTGTTGCCCTTAAGAAGAATAAAGCAAAATGTTGAAACAAACCATAACATGGACTTTTCTCTGTTGTGAATCTGAGAACAGTCAAGCAACTTCGACTGATAACAAAGCACCATACAACCCATAATTATAGTTATACCTGCTGTAATTTGGTGTTGGTGAAGAGAGGAGACAGAGTTAACTGAGAAAATTCTTATGCAATTTAATTGAGAATCACTTTAAACTACTTTATTCACACTGACAATTTACATTTAGTACAAGTTGAGCATCCCCGATCTAAAAATCTGAAATCCAGAATGCTCCAAAATTTAAAACTTTTTTAGCTCCAGCATGACACCACAAGTGGAAAATTCCACGTCTGACCTCTTATGATGGGTTGCAGTCAAAATACAGGCACAAAACAGTTTATTCAGCATTCCCAAGAGAAAAAAGATCTTCCCAGCCCCTTTCAGTTGTAATTTACTATTTTCTGCACACTCCCAGATTCTCCCACTCAAACATGCCTACAAACGATGACAAAATGGCACATGTGCAGGCCAGACACACTGATAGCAGGTTCCACGTGATACCCCATGTGGGGCCAAGTGGTTTGTTCTTTGTTTTTTTGTTGTTGTTTATCCTCTGCTCTGTGGTGTAAAGATACTGTCGAAAATGGCAAAAAAGCTTGCAGATACTCCTATGGGTAAGAATGATAAGAAAAAGAGAAAGCATTTATGTTTACCTATAACCCAAAGGTCAAGCTGTTGGAAAAACTGGACAATGGTGTAAGTATGAAACATCTTACAGAAGAGTGTGGTGTTGAAATGACTACCATATATGATCTTAAGAAACAGGAGGATAAACTGTTGATGCTCTATGCTGAAAGTGATGAACAGGAGTTAATGAAAAATAGAAAAACACTGCATAACAGTAAAAATGAAGATCTCAGTTGTGTATTGAAAGGGCAGATCCATCAGCATCACAGTGAACACACGCCACTTAATGGTACACGGATCATGAACCAAGCAAAGATCTATCACAATGAACTAAAAGTTGAAGGAAACTGTGAATATTCAACAGGCTGGTTGCAGAAATTTAAGAAAAAACACAGCATTAATTTTTTAAAGATTTGTGGTGAAAAGCATCTACCAATCACAAAGCAGCAGAGAAGTTCGTTGACAAGTTTGCCAAAGTCATTTCTGATGAAAATCTGACATGAAAATGTTTACAATGCTGATGAGACATCACTGTTTTGGTGTCATTACCTCTGAAAGACACTGACTACAGCTACAGTAGACAGCCCCTACAGGAATTAAGGGTGCCAAGACAGAACAACTGTGCTGGAATGTACCAAAGCAGCAGTGAATGTAAACACAAGTTTGCACAAGTGTAAACGTGCTGTGACAGGCAAAAGCTTGCCCCCTTGCTATTTTCAAAGAGTGAATTTCTTACTAGTCCATTATTATACTAAAAAGCATGAATCACCAGGGACATCTTTTGTGATTGGTTTCACAATCTTTTTGTACCAGCAGCTCATGCTCATGGCAGAGAAGTTGTACTGGATAACGACTGCAAGACTTTGTTATTCCTTGACAAGTGTTCAGCTCTTCCTCCAGGTGAAATTCTCATCAAAAATAATGCTTATGCCATGTACTTTCCCTCAAGTGTGACTTCATTGATTCAGCCATATGACCAAGGTATCCTTAGATCAATGAAAATAAATATAAATATAAAATCACTTTCTTGAACAGCATGCTAGCAGCAGTGAACAGAGGCATGGGCATGGAAGTTTTTCAGAAAGACTTTAGCATGAAGGGTGCCATTATGTTGCCAACTCTTGGAACACAGGGACAAAAGGCACAGTTGTGCATGCTTGGCACAACCTCTGGCCTGTGACTATGTTCAGTGATGATGATAAACAATGTGGTCACTTTG
The DNA here is from genome assembly GCF_027409185.1 of Cynocephalus volans. Lineage (NCBI taxonomy): Eukaryota > Metazoa > Chordata > Mammalia > Dermoptera > Cynocephalidae > Cynocephalus > Cynocephalus volans. The sequence goes on along the minus strand of NC_084464.1, from coordinate 153,690,157 downwards.
AAGGATTCTGTATGTCAAGTGAAAAAAATGATATCTGACCTCCTTAAATACGCAAAAAATACACCTTCAGAGTCCATCAGTAAGCTGGAAGAAGTGAATATATAATGAGGCTTCAGTTGTTTATTCACTGACCAATAGTGAAACAGCCAAAATTGTTCTGAATCAAGGTGATTGTGATAATAGTGACAATGAAAATGACATTGTTAAGACTGCAGAAAATGTGCCAGTAGATGACATGGTGAAAATGTGTGATGGTCTTATGAAAGTATGAGAGCAGCATGCATTTGTAACAGAAATCATGCCAATTTATAAAATCAAAGAGAGACTTCTAAGACAAAAAATGTGGTTAATGAGACAGATGATTCTGAAAGAAACATGTTAAGAAGCCACGCAGCAGAATGCCTCCTCAGCCTTAGAGGACCCACTTCCTGTGCCCTCAACTGCTGATGTTTCTTCTCACCTAAAAAAATAAAATACCACGTACAATAACCTTTTAACCAAAACACAGCACCACAGGTGGAGACCGAAGGCCTTCCGTTGTTTGTTGTTGCTGTTGTCTTGCAGCTGACACAGGTGTGCTGGTGATGCTACTGTGCTGTTCAGTTACTCAGAACACATTATTTTTTCACCGTATTAACCATATGTCATATTTTTTATTAAGTTCCAATGTGTGAATAAGTGTAAGAAAACAATCGCTTATCAGTAGCATATAGATTCAGAGTCAGGAATGATGACTATGCCAAACAACCACAGACTGTCCACATGGGTGGCTGAGATAGTGACACCTTTGCTTTCTGATGGTTCAATGTACACAAACTTTGTTTCATGCACAAAATGATTTAAAATAGTGTATAAATCACCTTTAGGCTATGTGCATAATGTGTATATGAAACAAATAAATTTCATGTTTAGACTTGGGTCCCAACCCCAAGATAACTCATTATATATATGCAAATATTCCAAAATCCAAAAAAGTCCAAAATCTGAGACACTTCTGGTCCCAAGCATTTTGGATAAGGTATACTCAAAAAGGAAACTAGGACTTGAGCCAGGGCATTTTCAATCTAAAGCACCTCAATTATGGTGTAGATTTAATCATTTAAAATTAAAAACTAACATTTAGTGATTGCTCAATGTATCATCTCTATGTGCACTAAGTACCTTATAGAATTATCTCTTGAAATCTTTCCCAGACCCAAAGCATACAATGGTTTAGGTTGTACACTGCACAAGAGTAGCACATCTAAGAAGAATGTCACATTATAGTTCTCTGTATTGTTTTGAAGATTTTTTTATATTTTTGTCATAACTTTAACTTCAAAGATGAGTGAGATATATATTTATTAAGGCAGTTTTCTAGCAGGGAGAAGTAAAATACCTTATTTTATTGGATTGATACATATCACATTCTACTTGGACTTACAAAGAATATGATTGATTATTAAAAGATCTTGATGACCTAACTACTTTCAAAGTAACCCGTGTTTCTAAATAAGAAGTTACTTTTCTCACTAAAGAACTGACTGATTAGTAGCTTAATTTTTTTTAATTACTTTTCAGCATCAGTACACTGCAGTTCATATACTCTGTCACTTGCTTTCTATAACCAAGTGGACAGCAGAGTTCCATTTTAAACATGCAGGCATTTTCATTATAATACAAGTAACTAGATAGTAGCTAATATTAATTTAGCATTAATAATATACAAAGTATTAAATCGACAGAAATTAGAGATTACTACATAACGATCTGCTAATTATATTAGAGCACTTGTTTATTTGTTGCTATGGAAATTTCATAATTAACTGCTATTGAAATTTTTGGCTTGTTACATATCTGTTATTTCTAAATTTGATTTTCTAATTATTGTGATTAAAAAATCAAACTGTATATTATGTTATGTTTAATAATTTGAATTATATTATTTATTCAGAATGATTTTATGTTTATATAATTGTAATTAATGAGAAATATATAATATACTAACTTTAAACATTTTTTTTACTTGCAGAATGGAAACCTTTCTCTGATTCACACAAAGATGTCCTGTGGACAAGCAGCGTCTCTGGTCCTTCCACCAATGTCATGATGGAAAAGATACTATTTTTATCCCCTTTTTACAGAAGAGGAAAGGGAGATGTAGAAATCTTAAACAATTTGCCCAGCGTCATAGAGATGGCAAGTCATGGGGCCCAGACTGACTCTAACATTTTCAGATAGAGTTCAAGGTTTAGCTGAGCTGCCTACCTGCTGAACAGCCCGGTTTGAGGAATTACAGGTATCCCCTCCCAAGAAGGATCCCTGCACAGCGGACCTGCTTACAGATTCTCAAAGCTCTCTTCAACATTAGGGCCTTTGCTCATGCTGTTCCCTTTAGCCTACTTAAAACCCATTTACCTTTCAAAACTCAGCTTAAACATCAGAGCCTCCACGTATGCCCTCCCTGACCTGGGCCTTTCCCCCAGGGCTGTCCCCACCCCTACTGACCTGTAGTCAGATCAGGTCACGCTGTGCTAGCTACTCCCATATTGAACCTTTCATTTTTCCTTCAGAGACTTTACCACAGGTTGTAGCTATCCATTGATATCTCATATACTTACTATCTGATTAATGTGTCTTCCCCAGAGGACTATAAGCTACATATCGAGAGCATCTACGTCTGTTCTGCTCACCATTTGGATCTCGTGCTGAGCACAAACCATAGATCACTAAATTCTTGTTAAACGGCTGAAAGAACTACGTAGCTTTCAGCCAGTTACTTGAACTTCCTCAGTTTCTCGTTCCTCAACTGTAAAAAAGGTACAGTAACAACACCTGCCTCAAAGATCTTGTGAGGCTTGACTAGTATCAGTTCCTAAAGCACTAAGAAGACCAGGCACTCAGGACAAGGTAGCTATTCATGCAGTTATTTCCTGCCATACACTGTAGGCTTCAAGAACTAGTCCCTATTTTCAAATCGCTTATAGTCCTATAAAAAAGGAAGACATTCACACAAATAACTAAAAGACTGCAGAATAAAAGCTTATCAGATTAGTCAACAGGAAGCCTGGCCTGGGGCAAAAATGTGAAGTGTCTGACATTCAGGACACTATATCACCTCTCCCCTAGGGACTCTCAGGATGCCTGAATCACAAGCATCACATCCTGGAGAGAACTGGCTCAAACATCACTCCTCTGCGTAGACCTTCCTGACTCTACCAAGGAGAATCGACTCCTTTCTCCTCCCATGTCCTCTATGAAGCGGGGCGGGGAGGTTGAATGTGTGTTTGTGTATGTGCGTGTGTGTGTTTCTCTACCGAGAAGTTAAAGTTCCTCAAAGGCAGGAATCATTTGAAGAATCACTTGTTTTTCATTTCTGTATTCCTGCCCAAATCAACTGCAGTAAATGTCCAATTAAGGTTCAGTGAATGACTGAATGAATGAATGAGTGAGTGAGTGGGTGAATAAATGAATGAATGGGAAATGAAATTACATACAAAACGGCAGATTTACAGAAAAGACAAGTACAGCAAGAGCAACTGGGCTGCAGGGGAGCACTAGGCCAGTGCAGAACGCAGCTGCCGTTCAGAGGGTTTTCAGAGACACATCACAGGAAGTGGAACGTCACAAAAGCCAGCTCTGGTCTGTTTACCCTGCAGCCACTTCAGGCTTTACCTTCAGCCCCCACCCGGGTCTGCTTTGACATGAGATCTTTAAATGTTGGGGGGTTCGGGGGGGATTACTTAACTGTTATCTGATTCTTCATCTGTAAAATACAGCTAATGACAGTGACCTTCCTCACAGAGCATTGTGTGGGATAATTAATTAATAATTGCAGAATCCTTTGAGAGTACAAAGTGCAACATAAATGCTAAGCATTATTTCCATACAGTCTCTGCTGGCTCTTCTCAAGCACATTTTGGACTCTGCCTTTGATCTGCTGCTATCACCTGGAATAGAGCAAACAGTGCTTTTGTATCATTAAACAAATGCATAATGAATGCTATTCATTGTTAAAGGTTACTTAGCAAAGCAACTTTTTTTTTCTTTTGCATGGGGACATCCACCTGTGAGAGAGTTATGTAAGCTAACAGCTAACTCATTAAAGGAAAGGGGAGAAAAGAAACAACCATGGCAGCCCTCAGAGCCATAAGCCACATGTGGACCCATCAGAAGGAGGAAGAGGAGACACTGGAAACACACAGAGGAGAAAGTGAGCAGAAGCGTCACCAAGGGGGGATGGCAGGCTGTGGCCCATGTCCCTTTGGCTTATTGTACAAGAAATCATTTGCAGTATTTGAGAGTGTCACTGCTATGTGTCATTATCCTCTTCCTCAAGCCTCTGGATTTTTCCCTTCACTCCCACCAGTGCTTTGTTGGGGAGATTATGTTTTTCTTTGAATATAACCTTTCTAGAGAGAGAGGCAAGCAGGACTATGATCAGGGAGCCTTCTTCCTCCTCTCATGTTTCCCAATGTGTTTCTCTGCACAGAAACGGCCCTCAGCCCAATGCATTAATTCCAGGAACAAATCAGCTCAAGACTCTAAAGGTGAGTTAGGCAGCGGATAGAGACCACATCCTCTCATAAAAAAAAGAAAAGGTCAAACCTGTTGATTTGCTCATTTGATTTGATATAAAAATATGAGAATGGTATTACAGTTCCCTTCAGCGTTCCCTTTAGATTTAGACAAAAGAAATACCTTTGTTGATTTGGTTTATATTTCATAAGTTTAGACTGTTATATTCTAGCACAGTCTTAAGGTATTTGATAATTCTACAAGTTAAATCTTTCAATGTTAGAGTTAACTTTTAAATCATGTTTTTCAAAAACTATATAAATTTACAATGTACTCCTCTCCCCATATTCTTTTAAATAATACCCAAAGTACAACTCTCATATACCCATGTTTTACTGCCTTGACTGTAGGGATTTTATGTCTCTTATTTGGCACTGCTGTTTATTGTCACTCCTCATAATTCCGGATTTTGCTGACCTGCTTTTATTTCACTATCCTTTTGGAAATCTTTCTTCACTCTGCTTAGTTAATTCAAACTTTGGAACTATTGGTAAATGCTATAAAATGTTTCTCAACATAGAACAAGATCGCCACCCAGTGGCCCCCTTGGGCTTCCTTCTGTGCATCCTTCCAGATTTTTCCCCTGACATTTTTATTTCTCTGGACTACAGAACAGAGGTTTTCTTAAAGAAGATCTAGCCTAGCCCCTTCATTTTTCAGATGAAAAAACTGAAGGTCAGAAAGGTTAAATTATCTGGTCAAACCCACAATGCCACAATGAAACCCATGCCTTGTGACAGTCTTCACCCTTTGTTTTTTCAATGGTAGTACCTCAGAGCTGAAGGTGACCTTCAGAATCAACCAACCCAAGCCCTCTATCATACAGATGAGGAAACTGAGGCACAGAGAAGGAAAATGGCTTCTCAAGGTTTAGGGAGCTGATTAAACTGGGACAAACCCAAGCTTTATTAACACATAGCCTGGTGTTCATCGTCCTGCTAGACTTATCCCATTTTAAGTGTTTTATTTTTCTCCCTTGGATTATCATAATTCCAATCTTTAATAGGTGACCACAGTAAATAAGCATAAAGTGGTCAACGCTTGCCTCTCTCAAAACCACAAAGAGCACACCATAGAAACCCTTAGAAAGGTAAAATTCATTCTCATAAATGAATTGTTCATCACTGGTATACACAAAAACATCTCACCACTTTTGTTTATACTCAGGAGGTGATGAATTTAATTGAAGGGAATTAGAAATTCCAACTATACCCTCTTTAGTTACAAAAAAAAATAAACTTACCTCTGGTTCAAAATGTCTTGATTCTAAAATTTAAATGCTTGGATTTGAGAAGTTTCTTTGGCAATTTAGGGATGATTCCACATGTCTTTCAATCCTTTCTGCACTAACTTCAAGGTCATCTTAATAAAACAATCGAGATCCATGACGTTGAAGATTCCTTATCCCTCTAAATAATTTTGAGTTCCTAAATTCTTAGGTGAATAGTATTCACACAATGTAGCAGATGCTGCGTGTTTTTGCCCCACCCCACATGCCCACACTCCTCCTGAGTTCATCTGCAGCTGTGGTTCCAGGCTAACTGACAGGTCCCCACCTCCCCTGCTGTCTTCCATGCCTGAGGGCTTTGGGAGCCTCTCCAGCTTCTGGTGGGACCGTTCTGAGTTGGGCTGCACAAGGTTTATCATAGGATCCCTTGGGATTGAGCCCAAGTTGGGCTAGTGCCTTAGCACATAACTACTCTTTGATCACATTGAATTGGTCTTTCTCCCTTTCCCATGGCATTTTCCCATGGCATTTTCCCCATTTCCTCACTTGTGCTTCCTGGGATCGCCTCCCCAGGAAGTAAAATAAAATAAATACATAAATAAACAAACTACCTACATCTACAGCCTGGCCTTGAGGTCTGATTTTCAGGGAATACTTGTGATCCTATTGTAAAGAAGCCCATTTTGCCTTGGGATGTGTGTAGTCCTCTAAAAGTGGTGTCCCCAGAGGTTGTTCAGCCTGGCTCTCCTTCCTGTACATGGGAGGATTGACCATGAAGTCCTAGAAATTGAAATGTCCAGGTCTTTCTCTTGAACAAGCCTCTTTCAAGGCCCTGGGAAGGGCCCTAGAAATGTATTCACATGATTGAACATTTTTGTAAAATTTGTAAAAGCAAGACATTTTAACCACAATCAAGTAAGATCACTGTCTCTTTCCAGGTTGTATTCTGATGACAGAGGGAACTTTGAGAATCTAACTAAAGGGGAAATTGAGTTGGGAATATACATTTTAACTGAAATTTGGGAAGATGTTTCAGAACATTTCAGTAAAACAAATGCAAAATTATATACTCTTGATTTGTATGAATATGAAGTGTGCTCTCTGCTGTCTTTAAATTATGTATTTAAAGAACTGAGAAAAATTAGATTTAAAAAAATAGGGTAAGAAACAAAAGCAATAGAGTGAACAATACAATCAATAGAAGTTATTCCTATATTGAGAAGTAAATCACAACAAAGCATTCAACATATCAAATACAGTAATTTAGGGAGAAGAATAAATAGAGTAAAAGTAATGATAAGTTTATGGATTATTTGGTAACCCAATTAATGAACATATAAATAAATACATAAATGAAAAATTTAAAAATTAAAGGTATTGATTATTTGACACCAATAGTGATATCAATGAACATAACATAAACTCACAATAATACATCACTATTAGATTCCACAACTTGCTTCGCATAAGCACAGCCATGTTAGCTGTTCACGCAACTTCCCCTTCCCCCTCCCCTCCTCAGCATGTACTTTCTGAAAAGTATCTTGTGCAAACTTTGTGCAAAACAGGATAACCACAGACAGCTGAATTTAGCCACCTCATCCCTTCCCCCCTCCCTTCCTCTGGAACCAAATAAAACTTCTTGCTAGCCTGTTCAGGGTAAAAACTGAGCTTTTCAGTTTCCCCTCCAGTCTTTGCTGGAAATATATCTTTCTCCCTCAAAGTGTTGGGTTTGGATTCTCACTGTTTCTTGTTTTGTCAGGTTAAGACCTAACATAACTGGCGCCCAGCATGGGGCAGGGTAATTGGCTTTTGCCTCCTGGTCACCTCAGACCCCAATCCCCTGGTGAGACATTCCACCCTCCCTCTCTATAGCTGATAATTCAAATCCAATGCTTTGGGGCATCCACCTCTCCACTGCAGTCTCTGCATGCAACACCAGACATCAATCATTGTCTAGGCAAGTTGAATTTCATTCTCCTCTCTCTCAGTTCACAGTCCTCCAGTTCCAGATGGTACAACACTCTCTCACTCTCACAGAAAATCCTGGCCAGTTCAGGGGCTCTGCTTCACATCACCAGGTAACTAAGATTCCTCACTATTGGGGACACAAAATAGTGAAGAACATTCTTTACCAGATAACCAAGACTCCTCACTATCAGGGACACTTGATAGTGGAGGTCAGTCTCTCGTTTGTCAGGTCCATAAAGTGTCACAGGGATGCCTATCTCACTTTCTGTGATCTCCAGAGGTAAAACTCTTCTCCCCTACCTAAAACTATGGGCAATCAAATTTCTCATATTCCACAGGACTCCCCATTGGGGTACCTTCTCCACAACCTTAAAAACCTGGGTCTCACACCTGATATACTCCCTAAGAGGCTCATTTTCTTCTGCAATACTGCATGGCCTCAATACAAATTGGATAATGAAAGCTGTTGGCCTGAAAATGGCACTTTAGATTTCCAAATTCTCCAAGATCTTGAAAACTTCCTCAATCACAATGGGAAATGGTCTGAAGTCCCCTTTATCCAGGCCTTTGTCTATCTCCATTCCCATCTGTCCCATCTGACTTCTCTTTCCTCCTCAGCTTTCAATTTTAATCCTGTCAACTTTGCTCCTCCACCTCAGGCTGCTTTACCCTGTACCACTGTACCTCTACCCTATGTTCCCAACTTTTCTCCTAAGCCCCCATCTCCAATGCCTTCTCCTCCATTAACCCATTATCGGGGACCACCTCCCTCCCTCTCCCCCAAACCTCAAAAACAGTCACACAACTCTCACCCCTTTTCCCCTATCCTTCCCAGGAGCTGAAGGTATGGTTAGGGTCCATGTTCCGTTTCCCTTAATGACTTGGCCCAAATAGAAAAATGATTGGGATCCTATACTTAGTGTCCTACTCAGTATATCAAAGAATTTCAATATCTTATTCAGTCTTATGACCTTACTTGGCACAATATCTATGTTATTCTCTCCTCCATCTTAACCCCAGAGGAGAAGGAGCAAATCTGGACTTCAGCCCAGGCTCACACAGACAGCTTACACACCCAAGACCCAACTCAGTACTCCTTAGGTCCCACAGCTATTCCACAGACCGACCCAAATTGGGATTACCAAATAGATTCACCCCATAGAAGGAGAGGCCATATGCTTACATACAAGGAATGAAAACAGCCTCCCTAAAAACTGTAAATTATGACAAGATTAAGGAAATTACCCAAGATCAAACTGAAAATCCTGCACTTTCTATGTCATGCTTACTGAGGCAGTCATAAAATACACCAAACTTGACCCAGAATCAGAGGGAGGAAAACTGTACATCAACACAAAAAGCTTGAAAAATTAGATGAGGGCCCCCAAACTTCCCAAGGAAATGTAATAAAACTGGCCTTCAAGGTTCTGAACAACAGAGAGGAAGAAGCTAAAACTCAAAAATTAAAACATAATCAGATCAAATACCCATTACTAGCTGCTGCTATCCAGGGAAATCAAAAGCCACAACTGCCTCATGGCAAAAATAAAACTCAAGGTAATCCTACTCCTACAGGTAATGGCTTAAAGTGCAATGAACCAGGGCATTGGGCAACTGCCTGTCCACAGCCCCTGCCTGGGCCTTATACAAAGTGTGGCAAGCCAGGCCACTGGACAGAAGCCTGCCCAAACCCTAGGCTCCTGCCTGGACCTTGTCCATGATGCAGTAAGGTAGGACACTGCAAAGTGCATTGTAGTAAAAGGGTCCCTGGACCCTCTCCAGCCACTTCTAAGCAACCTGTAGAGCCCAGTTAGGAGCTGCCCGATCTGCTGGGACTGGCCACTGAAGACGGCAACTGATGGGGTCTGGGATTTACGGTTCCTGCTGCCATGCTGATCACGACTTCTGAACCCCAGTTAGTAGTAACGGGAGCAGGTAAATACATTTCTTTCCTATTAGACACAGGGGCCTCACATTCAATGCTCCCATAATATTCAGGCCGACTTTTTGATTCCTCCATCTCTGTTTTGGGGGTAAAAGGTATTCCATTTAAACCAAAAGTAACTTCCCCCCTACCTTGCTTTCTTTTTAAAGTACTTTTTATATACCAGTTTCTGGTCATTCCTTATTATCCCACTTCTGTCTTAGCAAGGGCCATCCTCAACAGGTTTTAAGCATCCATATCTTTTACACCACACCCACCTGAACCTCTTTTACTTTTGTGCTGCCCAGATTCTCTCCTCCCCTTTAACTCCCTACCTCCTAATGAAGTAAATCTCAAAGTGTGGGATACCACTACTCCTTCTATTGCAAAATATCACCCTCCATTCAAAATACAAGTTAAAGATCCCTCCCATTTCCCTTGCCAGGCCCAATATCCAGTTAGTAAAGAGACTCCAAGGACTTAAGCCAATCATTCAACAGTTGCTCTAGGCTGGTTTATTTTAAAAGGTTCACTCTCCATACAACACTCCCAATCTGCCCATTAAAAAATTCAATGGCACCTATCACCTGGTTCAAGACTCAGATTAATAAATCAAGCTGTCATTCCCACCTATCCAGTCATTCCCAACCCTTACACTATCCTTGTCCAAATTCCCCCCACTACCTCTTAGTTCTCTGTAATTAACTTAAAGGATGCATTTTTCACCATTCCTTTGGACCCCTTGTCTCAACCTTTATTCACCTTCACTAGGATGGACCCTGACACTCAGGTTTCCACATAACTAAGTTGGACTGTCCTTCCCCAGGGTTTCAGGGACAGTCCCCATTTCTTCGGACAAACTCTCACCTCTGACCTTTCTTCTCTGGATCTCTCCCCAACTTCTGTCCTCCAATACATCAGTGACCTTCTGTTATGTAGTGCTTCAAAAGAAATATCAGAAAAACATACTGCCTAGCTTTTAAACTTTCTAGCAGAGAAAGGATACCATGTGTTCCCAGCCAAAGTCCAACTCTCTCAAACACAAATCACCTATTTAGGACTTCAGCTTTCTCTTACTCATAAGTCAATAACCACAGATAGAAAATCTTTGATCCAACAATGGCCCTCTCCAACCTCTAAAAGAGACATCCTATCCTTCCTGGGTCTGGCAATTTTTTTCAGGTTATGAGTCCCCAGTTTTGGAATCCTGGCAAAGCCATTATATGAAGCCACCCATGGTCCCTTAGAAGAAACCATTCTTGCTCCCAAATCAATCCAAACCCCCTTCCTCAAACTCAAACAGGCTTTAACACAGGCTCCTGCACTAGCACTTCCCAACCCCTCCAAGCCCTTTTACCTCCTCATTCATACACAGGAGGGATTTGCCTTAGGCATCCTCACACAAAAACAAGGAGAGCTTTTCAGCCCATAGCCTACTTTTCAAAACAATTAAGATCTGTAATTAAAGGGTAGCCAGTCTATCCAAAGGACTTATGAGCAGCTACTTTGTTAATTTCAGAAGCTCAAAAGCTCACCCTAAAACAACCATTAACTCTCCTATCCTCTCACAACCTAACAGAACTGGTCACACACAAAGCCCTTTCATCTCTCTCTCTGCCTCACATACAACAAATACACGCCTCGATAGTCAGCAGCCCTGCTGTTACTTTCAAAAATGTACCTCCATTAACCCTGCCACTCTGTGTCCTATGCCAATTACGCCCAAACTCCTTCACTCATGCACAGAAGTAATAGACCCTCTACTGTCTCCTTTCACACACATTACCCAAACAAAACTACCAAACACTCTGGCCTGGTTTATTGATGGAACCTCCAACCTCAACTCCAAGCAGGCAGGGTATGCCGTCGTAGCACATACCCACGTTGTCAAAGCAGCTCCTTTGCCAGCAGGTACCACCTCTCAACAGACAGAACTAACTGCTTCCATACGGACCCTCATTCTAGCAAAGGACACCACCATCAACATTTACACTGACTCCAAATATGCCTATAAAATTCTACATTCACATGCAACTAACTGGCAAGAAAGGGGATATTTAACTACAAAAGGAACTCCTATCATACATGGAAAACGCATCTATGAACTCTTGCGGGTAGCCAAGCTCCCAAAAGTGACTGCAATAACACATTGTAAGGGACAACAGTCCGCCACTGACCCCATTGCTCAAGGAAATAATTTTGCAGACACTGAGGCAAAATGGGTAGCCTTCTCTCAACCTACCGTAATTATGTCCATAACCTCCATATATTTCCCCACACACTCTCCATAGGAATGCTTGCACTATCACCAAATGGGGGCTGAAATACAAGAAGACTGGATTTATTTAAATAACAAAATAGTCCTACCTCACAACCAACAAACCCAAGTCCTACAAGACATCCACTATCACTTCCATGCAGGATTCAAACCCCTTTTAAAACACATTCAAAGTCAAATATATTGCCCTAAATTATACTCGCTATTACAACAAATTAGTACAGACTGTAGTATCTGTGCATCTGCTTCCTCTCAGGGAAAACCTCCACCACCCCCCTTTCCTACTCATCAGGCCGGAGGACATCTCCCAGGACAGGTGTGGCCCCTGGATCTTACTCATACGCCTACTGTCAAACAGTTCTGCTACCTCATCGCTCTCATAGACACCTTCACTGGGTGGACAAAGGCCTTTCCCAAAACCTCAGAGAAGGCCAAGGAGGTAGCCAGAATACTCATAACAGAAATAATTCCCTACTTTGGACATCCCACAACAATTCAGTCCTTGCTAAGGACCACCCAAGAAATAATTTTTATGCTGGGAATTAAATGGAACTTTCACATTCCCTATAGACCTCAATCCTCAGGTAAAGCAGAAAGGGACAACAGCCTATTAAAACAACATCTATGCGCGGAATTACAAAAACCCTGGGCACTTCTTTTACCCTTAGCATGAATGAGGTTGTGCGCCCTCCCCCCGCAAGCCAACAAATCTTAGCCCTTTTGAATAATGTATGGCCAGCCATTCATCACCCGACATGCATCCCTTCCCCCACCGGGCGACACGGCTCCCTGCTTCTCAAACCTCTGGCCTGCCATACACTCCACCGACACTTAGTAAGGGAACATGCTAACACCATGCGTCTGCAGCCTGTCCAGGACTATAATCCAACCTCATTAAAAATACATCCCCGGGACTGGGTATGGGTCTATCAACCCTCTTCAGATCTAAAACCTAAATGGAAGGGACCCCATCAGGTAGTCTTAACCACACCCACTGCAGCCAGACCACAGGGGTTCTCACATTGACTACACCACTCAAAATCTAAAAAGGCTCCAAGCCCAGAAAAAATGCCTCCTCCAAACCCGTCTTTCCAAAATAAGTCACCCCCCTCTCGTTACAGGGTAACCAACACCAGCCCAACCACCATTTGGCTCTCTCGGACACCAGGGGAACAGGTTACTGTGGGTGAATAATGGCACAGCTGCCTCCATCCTCTGCCTCCTCTTCCCACTGGGTCTTCTAATTCTCTGCATGCTTCTATTTCATTGCCCACCTTACTATATTTTATATTGCTACAACTAATTTTGTTAATGTCACTTCCTCAACTCAATTTCTCTCATCCTGCCATACAGCCTATGCTAAACTATTTAAACACCTTTTTATGCATTTTACACTCAAACCTTTCCTGGTATCCCTTTGAAGACTCCCCAACATCAATAGAAGGCCTCTGGACAGCTGGATTTGAGCTGTACCTCCAAGGAGATTTCAGCACGTTCGAGGTAGATCAGCTATGGCGGTTTATTTATCACCCGCATCCTCCTGTCTGATGTACTGCATGATGCCCAAGACACTCGTCTTTATACTCATCCTTGCCACGGTTTCCACTCCTCAGTCAGCCATCAAGTTGATAGCTGGGTCCCTTTCATAAACTTTACATGACAACTCCTAAAACAGTCACAATCTTACCTGTCAACTAATTGCTGGATCTTTCTACCAAAACTCAGTGAACTTCAGCACTCCCTGCTAACCTAACTACTTGGACAAAATCTAGCATGAGTCTACCTTTACAGTATTCTACTGAGCCCTTCCCTAAACCCTTTCATTCTCTCTCACTCCTAAATGCCTATCCCCCTCAAACTCAAGCTTCCCCACAAACAGTTTCTGGGACAGCAATAATATATTTAAGACTAATGGTGCTTGGAATAATCCCATGTCTCAAACCCCTAAAACCTCCAATCCAGGGCCCCATATCCACTCAAACTGACCTTACTTCTCAAGCACCCCTTTGCATTCACCACTCATTCTCCAGTTACATTTACCCAACCTTTGTCAGACAGCTCTCAGCCATTCAATGTCAGCATACCTTTAACCTCTCACCTTCCAAAGACCACCAACTCATTAAAATCACTCACAGAATAGGAACCACCCATAGCAACACCCTAGTTTGGAAAAATGATATTCGCTTCTCAGGCCCCCCATCCATCTCCTGGAATAAACCTCCTACCAATACCCCCAACCCAACACCCTACGCCCCCTCTGCAGACAAAGTCTACCATGTTTCGTACAGGAAGGAATGCCTTGGCAAATATGTTCCGACCAGCCTTCCTGTCTAACTCCTCTCCCTCTCAACACATCTTCCTCCCCATTTGGAAAACTACATCCCATTAGAGACAACACCCACTTCTCCCTCTCACTCGCAAACCAAGAAGGCTTTGTCTCTTTCCCACCAATACTTCTTACCAGCCCCCAACTGGCGCCACCCTCTCTGGATCCTGCTCAGCGTGGGATCTAGAAACAATCAAGTCTCATGGCTGCCACTTTCCACTATAGCTTCTGTCTCACTACCCCGAGTGTCTTCTTCTGTGGCTCTTCATCCTGCCTCGTCTTTCCCTTTGTCTGGTCTGGCACCTATACCTTTGTGTTCCAGATCCCCACCATTTCCTTATTACCATATAATTGGAACTATTCAGGTTCCCCTTCACGCCGCAGTTCTCTCTTCTGCAGCCTGTCACAAGCGGACTGTCCCACTCCTTGTTCCCTTATTGGCTACCCTAGGAATTACCGCAGCTGTAGGAACAGGAATAGCTGGCATTACCACTGCTACAACCTATTATCAAAAACTGTCAACAGTCCTCTCTGACACTCTAAATGAAATGGCCTCTACCATTACTGCCATCCAAAGTCAAATAGATTCCTTAGCTGGGGTAATTCGTCAAAATAGACGAGCTCTAGATATCTTAACTGCTGCAAAAGGAGGTATCTGTCTCTTCCTACAGGAAGAATGTGTTTTTTATGTTAACCAGTCTGGAATAGTCTGAGATGCAGCAAAAAAACTACATGACAGGACATCTCAAATCCAACCAACGACAAACACATCCTTATCCAAATGGCACCAATGGGCCTCCTTTCTAATCCCTTTTCTAACACCTCTTGCGCTTCTAGTTTTAGGCCTAACAATTGGTCCTTTTTTGTTCCAAACGTTCATCACCTTCGTCCGGTGAACTATGGAGTCTTTTGCAACTCAACAGGTCAGAGCGGTCCTCACACTCCTTGACATCCAGCACTGGCAATTACCATCAACTCCCCCAGATGTCTCCTGGTTTTCTTTGCCCCTCTGGAATTTTCTTCGCCCCTATTCAGCTCAAAGCGGTACAGAAGCCAGATCTTCCTCCCCTAATCCTTTTTCTTCTTTTCATGTATATAAAAAGGAGGAATATTAGACTCCACAACTTGCTTAGTATAAGCACAGCCATGTTAGCTGTTCACACAAACAACTTCCCCTTCTCCCTCCCCTCTCCTCTCTCTTCTCAGCAGGTACTTTCAGAAAAGTATCTTGGGCAAACTTTGTGCAAAACAAGAAAATCACAAATGGCTGAAGTCAGCCACTCCATCCCTTCCCTCTTCCTCTAGAGCCAAATAAAACTCCTGGCTTGCCTGTGCAGGGTGGGAACTGAGCTTTTCAGATTGCCCTCCAGTCTTTGCTAGAAATAAATCTCTCTCCCTCAAGGCATCGGGTTTGGATTCTCTGTTTCTTGTTTCGCCTGGTTTAGACCTAACAATCACTACAATGAGAACATCTATGACAAACTGCTTAATGAGTGTCATTAATTCAAAGTATTAAAATTGAACACCACACAAGAATACTTGAAATGCCCTAAAAACTACAGATCATATATGCAAAAACCTTAATAGAGGCTTTCCAAATTTGTCCACAATTCTAACAATTTATATGGCATTGCCAATAATGAGTTGAGAAGTTGTGGGAAATGTTTCTAAACTATCAAAAATACCAAATTGTAATTGATAATGGTAGAGGAAAGACTAAATTATCTTTCTATTTTCTCTGTGGAATATACTCCCAAAACAGTATTGAATGAAGGAGTAACTGAAGAGTTTGCTTCCAAAAATGTAAGGAAAAAATTATCAAAGAAACCTGAAAGTAGTTAACTAATAAAAAATATTAGTTTACTTTTGAGGATGTTGTGATGTTTGCACCATTTGTCAGTAAATATTTATAATTTATTGGGATTTCTTCCCTTGTTCCAAATAAATATTGTCTTTGACACTTAATCTTGTATTTACAATTTTGTATTCTCTTTTCTAAAGAAAGACTCCTCAATTCTGTAAGCCTCCAAGCCCAGTTCTTCCCAAGTCTTCCTCTAACAGCAAAGACGATGCCTTATTCCTTTTTTTTTTCCTGTAACAGAAAAGAAACAAAATGCTCTGTGTTCTGCTTAATATACCAGAAAAGCATGTGTACCATGAGACCCCCTTTGTGAGAAAACGGTATATGAGCTTTCTGATATGACATTAATCATTACATTCTATAATAAAGTTGAGAGTGTATGCATGTATTCAAGAAAAAATTACACATTCACTGTTAGTAGTTACCAAACCAAAAACAAAAAACAAAAAATTTGTCATGTGAGTTACAAAGACAGTCACCACAGGTGAATGAGGGAAAACTGGCAGAGATCTTGGATCAGTGTACCAGGTTCCACTTTTTAGGCTTAAGGACTAATTTTAAAAAATTAGAGTTTGTTACAAACTGCAGGTCAAAATCTATTATGGAACAGTAAAAATTATCTTCATAGATTGTAACAATCATTTATTAAAAAGAAAGAAATGGGTATTGGCCGGTTAGCTCAATTGATCAAGACTGTGGTGCTGTTAACACCAAAGTCCAGGGTTTGATCTCTGTACCAGCCAGCTGCCAAAAAAAAAGAAAAAGAAAAAGAAAGAAACAATTAAAATAGAATAATTTATAAAATAAAGTGCAGCACACACAGAGCAAGTGTTTTATGAAGCTTTTGGGTGTGGGTGAGCAGGTGTGTGTACAGGGTAACAATGTAAAAGGTATTTCTTAGTGTAAGTTACAGCCTAAAAAGTTTAGAAAGTACATATGAGGAATACAGAAGTGGCTGCAGATTGAAGACCAAGAGAATAAGAATGACAGGGACAGTTACCCAAGCTGAGTTGGCAATTTGCAGCAGATTATTTGTAAATT
Organism: Cynocephalus volans; assembly: GCF_027409185.1. Lineage (NCBI taxonomy): Eukaryota > Metazoa > Chordata > Mammalia > Dermoptera > Cynocephalidae > Cynocephalus > Cynocephalus volans. Next base: position 153,672,971 of record NC_084464.1, on the reverse strand, counting down.
CATTAGAATTTGGGAGGCATTTTTCCTATAAAAATAAGAGTTTGTCAATGATTGGATTCCTGGGTGAAACCACAAAAGCCTGTTTAACTCATAAGTAGTATATACATTATGATATGGCATGATTAATATAATATGACATGATATAATAAAACATAATGCAATATACATGAACTATTGTAGTTATTTTAGCCCAAAGCCAGCACTCTCATTACCCTCCCCATAGCCTCTCCCATTCATTAGACTCCTGAGCAAACTGTTTTAAAGATAATCTGAAGTGACAGGATTTCAGTCACAACCTAATGTGTATAAATTTCACAACAATTTAACATTTCATAATGATAATTTAAGATTCTATATTTTGTACGGCCACTTGGTTTGGTATAACATGACTGTTAACTAAACCTTTCTGTCAAATTAGAGCCACTCACCCTTCCTTATTCCTGTCCCCCAAAAGAATGAGACATTGAGTGGGCTAAAGTGAATACAGTTTTAAAACTAGGAAAAGATCAGAACAAACAACCTATTTATTTTAAGGTATCACATTTGTAATTCCACCCTTAAGATAACTATCCAGTGTTAAAACTGTCAATGCCTCTGCATAATAAAGCAAAAGAATAAAGAGTTAACATGCAACAGCCTAGCTCAATAAAAATCTGCAGAAGGGAAAGGCATCTTTCAAGAGAGCCACAGAATAACAAATAAGCATGTAATCCTCTGAGCTTTCTTTGTCATATGTGACAACAACAAGGAAACTACCTCCTAATGGTTATTTGATTCTAATACCATGACAATTTGTATGTTGATTTTACATATGTGTGTGTGCATGTGCATATGAATGTGCATGTGTGTGTGTATAAAGTCTGCTAGTAAGTGTGTTCAGACAGGAAGAGAGGAGAAAAGACTTCACATTTATGGAATATTTTAACGTTGCATTATCTTACGGAGTGTAATGAGGCTGTAAGTTATCTATTACTATTGTCAGTTAAAGTCAGCTGATTGCCAACCTAAATTAATTAATTAACCACCTGCCACCTTAATTCCCCCTTGTCATGTCACCTAACATATTCATAGGTTCTAGAAATTAGGATGTCGACATCCTTTGAGGCCGTTATTCTACCTGCCCCAAAAAACTGAGTTCCAAAGAGATAAGGTACAGTGCCTAAGGTCACTTAATCAGTAAAAGAAGGGCAGAGCCTGGATTCTCACCCCAATTTGCCTAATTCCAGCTCCCCTGCTCTATTCAATACCTCACTGTGCAGTGCATATGTCTAAAATTGGTGACAATCTCCATGGTTTTGGTCTGATGAGGAAATAGATCTCAAGTGTCTATGGTGTTCCAGGCACCTACTACTGCTAGATACACAAAGATGAATAAAATACATCATTTCCTTTGAAGAGCTGAGAATCTGACAAAGGAGCCCCTGACATCTTGTTATTATATTACAATGCAGTATATAATAACTCAAAAGTTATATTGTGATGCGGTACGTATTCTGCTGGCTTTATGGACACAGCACCCCAGGAACTCCCAGTGGGAGGGATCAGGACCAGAGCAGGGAGTGTGACAAGAAGGCAGTTAGTATCCACGGGTTTCTCACAAGGAGTCACACTGTTGGGCCCAGAAAGATGAATAGGATTTCACCCAGCAGAGCAAATAAGGAACACTGCAGAGGCATTCTAGTGGAGTAGCAAGCCCCAGGATACACAGGAGGAAATGAAAGAAAGCGGGACAGAAACGCAACTAGAAGGGAGTTTGGACTCAGATTGTGTCAGGCCTTGAAGGCACATAGGGAGTTTGAACTTTTTCCCTCTAAGTGGGAAATAGAAACCAGGAAAAGTTTCAAGCTAAAGAGGGGCATGAGCAGACCTGGATTTGAGTTGTAAGCATGAAGAAAGGGATCTGGTTTAGAAATGTTGATGGAAAGGCTGATGCGATGCTCTCGTGACAGGTGCTCTTGGAAAGAAATGTAAGACAAAATCTTCAACCTGGAATTTTAAAGTTTGAAAACAGCTTTAATTTTTGGCCTTGCATATTTCTATAGAAAATAAACTGTACCCTAATGAATCAGAGGGGGTCATTTTCATTCATTTATTTAGCAAATATTTATTAAAAATCCACTGTGTATCAGGCTTTGCACTAGGTGAACTATCAGTTCACATTACTGAACAAACAGATATAGCCCTGTTTTCATGGATTCTACATTTTAACAGGGAAGAGGGACACATACACACAGAAAAATAAGTGAACAACAGAAATAATAACTAAAATAGAAGGTAGCTGTACTGAAGGAGGTAAACAAGGAAACAAAGTAAACGAGGTGGAGAGTCACAGGACAGGTAGTCCTGTAGGTAGAAATAGGATTAACTGATACATAGTCTGCAAGTGCCAGAATGGCCACACTTGTTAAAATATTGAAATAGGGCACAGCCACACCTGCTAGAAATAGATGCTCCAGGGCTCCCCAGCTACCTGCCTACTGGTACCTGAGCCACACTGGGGTCTTCCTTCAAACTCCCTGGAAGTCCTCACAGACCAGCAACCAAAGAGTTTACGCTTGGCCTAAAGAGAGCCTCCGAGATCTTGCTCCATCTCCATGACTTCCAGTGTCCTTTCTGATGGTTGGACACTGACTGTCACCTGTTGGTAGGTGAGTGAGCAGAGAAACAGATAGAGAGGAAGGGGAGCAGTTGCTTGCTCTGAGCCCATTTCACCAAAATGGAACCTTCAGAGAAAATGTGTTGATATCGCACTTAAGACTTAAGCTTTAAAAAAAAACAAGTAATGTAGAAACAGCCTTAAGGAAAGGTGGTCAAAGGTCAAATCAGCTTCCTCTCTTGTTAGAATGGGTCAAGAAAAGTTCTAGCTGAAGAGGTCACCTTGAAGTTGAGATAGAGAAAACAAGAAGGCACTAACTAGCCAGCTGAAGAGTGGTAGGTTCCAGACAGAGAAAGCTGCATGTGCAGGAAAAAGAAGAGAGGAGGCAAGAACTTGGCATGCTGAGGGATGGAGAAGACCAGCATGGCTGTGCCTTACCAGGAGAGGGAATCTAAATGAGGCTGAAGGTTGGCTTTTCAGGCCCTAGCAAGGAATTGGGTTGTTATTTTAAATGCAATGGGAGGCCCCTGAAGGGCTGTATACAAATAAATGAAGTGATCCAATTCACATTGTTAAGATCATTTTGTTGCTGACTATAAATGGATTGTGGAGCAGGAAGGTTGGAAGCTGTTGCAGGAATGCACGTGAGTGACACGAGTGACGCTGGCAGTGGGAATGGAGAGAGGAAGCCAGGGGTCTGACCTGTGGCCAAGATGGAATTTCAGGAGCTGATGATGGTAATGGGCTGTGGCTGGGGATGGGAGGGAGGGAGACAGGGACTCCTAAGTTTCTGGGGTGAGTTACCATGAGGAAAAGTTGTGGGGAGACAAAGCTTGAGCAGAAGAGCAGGCTTTCTAGGGAGAAGAGAGAGGAGGATCTTGGGCTGCACCCTGAGAAATCATATACTCCAGAGTCTGGGTAAAGGGGAGAAGTCAGCACATGAGACAGAGAAAGACACAGCGTTGTAGGGGAGGTTGAGAGAACGGACTGCTTCAAAGAGAGGTTCATTGCCAGCCTGTGCGGGGAGCTGCTGCAGGAGGAAGTTGACTTGAGTAGATGTTGCAGTGGAAAGAATCAGGTGAAACTTGACAATCAGCTTCACTGTACTTCTGTTTCCTCATTCGTAAAAGGGACAATATGTTGTGCATGTTTAAAAAGTTAACACGGGCAAGGCACCTAAGATTTGGCTTGATGCATAGTGAGTGTTGATACATCTACCTCCCTATTATTACTCATACAGTAAGTAAGATGAGCGTAGATCATGGAGATCCTTGAGTATCCTTACAGTAGTTGTTTCAGAAGGAAGGAAAGAGTGGGCTGAAGACAGAAGGAGAGTGGGGAAGTCACAGCAGCAGGATACCTGACCCTTTGAATAAGTCTGGCTGTGAGGAGGGACAGGACATGGGGCAGGAGCTGAAAAGGATTGTTGGCTCAGTGGGTGCGTGATTCCGTTTTTATTTGAGATAGAAGACACATGCAGGCCATACTCATCGCTAGGAGCCACAAATTCTTTCTTCTCACCCCATCGAGGGTGGCTTACCTTCTTCAGAGGCTACCACACGAGGGTTAGCAGTAGCGTTGCCTCTCCTGACACCTGAAGCAGGAACTGCCCAAGGCCAGACTGTCACCTCAGGTGAGGCTAGGAAGCTACCAAGCTAGGCTTTGGGCCCGGATGTCTCCTGGCCCTAGTTCCCAAACTGGAGCAAACATAACTATCGCTGGAGAATAATGAGCGTGCACGTTCTAGGTCATTTAAGCCAATAGCTGAAATTCACTAGGAGAGTGATGATTTACACTGGACTGTGGAGACCAGCGAGGAGAGTGTTAATTTTGGATGATTTAGGAGAGGGGAAGCTTGATAGGGTAGAGGAGTATGAACAGTCCAACAGTCTGAAAGCACCAGCTTCCAAGTGGGCCAAAAGGGAAACAAGAGGGTGCCAACACACCTACACTGGCCCCCTCCTCAAAGGTGAGCAAGCCTCCCCATCCTTCCCCCTTGCGTCTTTACCTCATCAGTGGGAGGGATAGGCAAGTGACGCTGTGAGTTAGCCGCAGCTCACTACCTGGCACAGAAGGATGCACAGCCTGGGCCGGGCTGTGTGCACAGGGGCACTGTGCCTTCAGGCCTACTCTTAGGTCTTCGGGGAGCGAGGTAGCGAAGGGCAATGAGGGGGGACCTAGGAAAGAGAAAGAAGGACTAGGTGTGGCCTTATTTACTAGCCCACCCATAGTCCTCTGCCAGGGAGGGAACCCCGCGCCTCGCATTCACACAGTTTGCTCCCAGTCAACTCTTGAAATGCATGGGAAAGCCTTATTGCAAATGTATTCATATTCATAGTTTATTTGTTCTTAACCTTGTTTCCAATACATGTTGAGGCTTAAACTAATAAACTGTTTATATAACAAAGGCTAATCTTTTTACAACACCATTAGCACATTTTCTTTATTCACAGAAAGATTTGCTTCCTTGTGGAGGAAAACACCCTAAACACCCTACCTATAGCAGCCACAGTCACCCTGAGAAAGGGTTGCCTATGCTCATCATCAGGCTACTTGACAACAATTCACAGATCTTTGGGGACAATGAGGAGGCTTTCAAATACTGCCTGAGAAAGTGATAAACAGTATATTTTAAAAAATAGTGCAATTGTTTCATGGTTCCATCAGGTAATTAGCTCGTCATTGCCACGCTTCCATCCCCACAGAATAAGCATTCAGGCTGTCTGCTCAGAATTATGTTTTTCCTTCTTCCCTCTAGGTAGGTCACGAGATTGCTTTGTGAACAGTGGGCATCAAACAGCCATTAAAAAAAAAAACTAAATCTGTGCAAAATGTAACTCTTAATATTTCTCTAGAACATTGAGTCATATTATACGAAATTATAAAATACTATCAGAAAAGGGCACTTTGCATACTATAATAGTCATTTGATAAAGTTCAATTTGGCAATTCCAAGCCACATTTAATTTTCTCTGAAAATTCCCACACGGCAGGAAGATATTGCTCTTTGTGGCTTTCAGTGAACTGTAAAATGACAACCTTTTAGAATTTTTTTAAATAAGTAGACACTGAATTGCTTATATCAAATAAAGTCACATATGCATTTTTATTAAAATAAACACTAAAATAATAAGTAATTTTCCTATATAACCATTCTGAGATTTATGCAAATTAGAATTCTGCATTATAATTTAGTATGAAACTTTTATAGTTCTTCGTCCTCACCGATAGGTGGGGCTAGTGATTTCTGTATGAATTATAATATTTTAGCATATTAAAATCTGTATGTAGATGAAGCAGATACTTCAGAGCTTCAAAACTGATGAAACTGCATACTTCTCCTTTAAGGGATAAAATTGTTTGCATTAATATGTGAACTATACTACTAAAATACCCCCTGCTGATTTCATAGGCTTTTGCAGGGAGTTATGCATAATTTTCTGAAAATTAAAAGACTGAGGATCTGATATTTATGATGATAAAAACTGTATCTCAAGAACTATTAAAAACTTGGAAGATTCTCCTGAAATGAAATTTTTTAATAAGTTCAAAAATTATTTAACACATACCAGAGGTTAAAAAGAAAACCACAGTGGAATCAGAAGATCTGAGTTCTAGACTCAGGACTGTGCTATGGTCTGAATGTCCCCCAAAATTCATGTGTTGAAACTAAATCATGAATCGCTGATGTAATTAAGAAGTGGGGCCTTTAGGAGGAGATTAAGTCATGAGGAGCCCTCATGAATGGGATTAGTGATCTTATAAAGGGCTAGAAGGAACTAGCTAGGCCCTTTTTGCCCTACTCTTAGACAGGAGAGGACACAGGGTTCCTCCCCTCTGGCAGACACAGTAACAAGGTGCCATCTGGAAAGAGAGTGAGCAGCCCTTACCAGATACCAAACCTACTGCCTCCTTGATGTTGAACTTCCAGCCTCCAGAACTGTGAGAAGTAAATTTCTGTTCTTTATAAATTACCCAGTCTCAGGCATTTTGTTATAGCGGCGGGAACTAAGACACACTCTGACAGCTAGTCATTAAATATCTTTGTGAATTTACATCACAGAACTGAAATGAGAATTAAGTGAAGAAACAAGGGAAACTGCATTGTGAATAAGCCATAATCTCACAAATGTTAATTATTGCAGAAGACATGGTATAAGCCATCCATAAATCCATATTTAGGGCTGGCCAGTTAGCTCAGTTGGTAAGAGCATGGTATCAATAACACCAAGGTCCAGGATTCAATCCCTGCTGCCAAAAAAAAAAAAAATCCAACCAAACAAAAACATAAATCCATATTTAGATCTGGGGACAAGTTCTTAGTAATCTACTAATTCTCTGTGCAAATGTGTTTTTGCTCTTTTAAATTTGTATTTATGTTGATGTTAATCTTTGAAAAAGCTCATTGATTATATTCACATAAGCTCGTGGATCATTTGAATATCCACCTTATAACTGTCACACAACATGTGTATTCAGATAGCATTAGTGCCAAATAATTCAACTTCAGTTGTTTCCAAACTAATGAAAACAGACACAGGCAGACATATGGAGCTTCCATGTTCTCCCAAGAGAAAGGCAAGTGACAATGGCAAAAATTATGAACAAAGATTTGGTAATAGTTTTGTCAAAGAACAAAATTACAACGAATTTATTTGAAGATCTCAATTGGCTTTATTGCAATTCTAGAATAGGGCAGCTGTTGCTTTGCCTCCCATGGGTTTGTCCCCCTTTTTCCCCTGGGTGATGGAGCTGCCAAAGATTATTCAAAGCCCATCTCTTCTGAGCAGTGAGAAGCCCTAAAGGGGTTTGTCTCCCAGAACCCTCAAGAAAAAGGCATTCCTTCCATTTGGAAAATTAACCATGAATTGGGGTTCTCTTCCTGCATTTATTCTCCAGACCAGGAAGTTACAGGAAGAGAACACAGATGGGATTTTGCTAAGTATAGTTTACCAAGTTTAACAATAGAAGCTGGTAACATTCAGTAAAACAAGCAAGGTGACATTCCATAATGCAATTTGCAGGAAGTTAAGTCTATCCACCAACAAAAGCTTGATCTTAGCAAACATTCTCTCTCCTTACTACAATTTTCCAGTATCTTTACATATCAATCATTAACCTGTCCGTCCTTTGAGCCAGCAACCCTGCTGTGCTACAATTCTTTATCTTACAACAGAGACCAGCCTGGGGAAAGTTTCCTGTCCTCTGCAAGGTCAACATTTTATATGTACTTTTAAGAAGCTAGGCCAAACTGGAAACTACAAGGCTTTGGAAAACCAGGCCCTGTGAAATATATTTGTTTTATGTATACTCCACAGGTAGCAAGTTATTCCATATGAACCAAGCAAAGGAGGTTGGTTTTACAGACAGAAAAAGGCTAAAGAAAGCAGAAACAATAAAAGGTGGATTGGCCATTTCAAAATTACTTTCCTTGTAAGGTGGGAACAGGAAGACAAAACAATAGAAAAATAACATTGGGTTATTTGGGGCTATCTCTTTTGTGCAATGATTAAGGCATAGCAAACATCATCATACCTATCGAAGATTTAAACTGGCTTGTTGGGGGCGCGGGAGGGCATTGGCTGTTATCTTTCTCCTGACTTCTTGGAAGGTCAGACCACAGCCTAGCAGACCTTAGCAGGGGTGACTCCATTTTGACTTTTAGTTTGGTGTTTTGGGATCTAGTGCAGGAACTTAGTCTAAAACAATGGCATTCTGTAAGTTTTATTTAACACTTTGAATCCAGAAAACTGATGAAAACAATCTGTACATGGCACATCATAGCACTGGTAAGGTAAACTTAAAAAGAAAGAATCCTGCCAATCAAAATTAAGAACAGTAGTTTAACATTATTCAACATGGTAAATCAGTAAGGTCATGTTAATTGTCTTGTAGCTTTTTATATGTTTATTGTAATTGTGTTTTGGTCATATAGAAACACTAAGCTTAAATTTAAACATAGATTCATATTTCTATATATTTAAATAACATTATAAAATTAACATAAATTAATTCACAAATTAAATTGATACTTGAGGGGTGTAGCCAATGAGATTAGAAATCAGAACAGACAGAACTCAGGTTGTCTTCTCTGCACTTTGTTGTGTAACCCTAGGCAAGTCAAATGACTGCAACTCCATTTCTTCATAGTAAGTAAGATAAGGAAAATAATCTCATCCACTTAAAAATTTTGTGAGGAGTAAATGAAACAATTAATATAACTATGATTTAATGCCTTCTCAGGTATAGTTTGTTGTGAACAATAAGACCGCTGAATCAAGGGTTTAGGCTTTCAACCTACACTCCAATGCTGTCTTGGGCAAATTTTACCTCGATGGGAATCCCTCCCCTATTTTGTAAAGCTAGGAGCTATGTCAGATTATTTCACAGTTCCTTCTAACATATCTGTAATAGAAGGTCGCTGGGTTTTCCACTGTAATTTCAAAGGACTCCTCACTTCTACATCATATCCACAATTATCTGGTTTTCCATTAGCTTTTTTTAAAAAAAACTTAATGCTCTAGAAATAAAAAATTGATTCACTTGTGATCATTGCAGCAATTTGCAAATAAAAACAGGGTTAGAAGAGCAGAATACGCTCGTCTGAGAGATTCTAGTAATTTTTTTTTTTTTTTGCCTTTGCTATTTTCTCTGAAATAATGGAAGGACAGAACTCATATTTGAGGGCCAGAACTAGAAAGCAACTCTTCTGACACTTCAAAATATGTCCAGCTGAGGATGAAGGCCATCTTGTTTGATACTTCAGACTTTGGGAAGTGTTTTCGTATACGTTGACTGTGTGTTTTGAATCTTTCACCCCCAGACTTGTGAAGTAAATAAGACAAGTACCACTGGTCTCAGTTTACAGCAGAGTAAACAAAAGCTTAGAGGCGAGATAACTTAATGAAATTCATGAAACTGGAAAATTATGGAATCCATATTCAATCCAAGTTTCCTGAAGTGTGTGGTGGCTGCTCTTTCTACCACTGTGCCTATGTGCAGCGGGAATTGGTTGCCACTGCATGTTTCCCCTACCAGTTTCCTTAGTGGCTCCCCATGTTCCAAGTATTGCAGCCTCTTCCCTTCTCTCAGCAGTAGTTGGAAAGCTAAGGATGAAAAGTCAGCGCTGGAGTGAGCACGACTGAAGCCATGTTGGGACCTAAAGCCCCACAGACTCAAAAAGATTTTTAAAGGACACAATTTCTTTCTTAGTACGCATTTCTGAGTTCCCTTTTTTCTTATGGTTATTTGCTATTTTGAACCTCGGCTATAGGATAAACGGCATTATTTATATAAGTTTAAAGTTGTTTCCTACTACTATTCACAGACGAGCGTTCAGCACGTCAAAAGACCTTGAGCCCCCACGAACTCCCCCTCAGCGCGGTTAAAAGGCTCCAGCAATTCTCAGAGCCATCCCCTTCCACGTTTCCTACCCGAGCCCCGCCTCGCCTCGCCCGGTCCCGCCCTTCGAGGAGCTCCTGCCACCGCCCACCCCCTGACGCCTCGACCGCTCGGTTCCTCCACGGCCCTTGCGGAGTACCCAGCCTGCACCGCTCTCACCGGGACAGAGCGCATGCGTTCTCAGTACGCCCAGATTTCCTGTCCGTACACATCGCTTCCGGCGGGGCACACCTGACCAATGAGACTGGCTTGGAGGCGGGCCCTAGTTCTCGCAGGCTCCTCCCCCGCACGGTGCTGTTGGGGCGACCGGAAAAGGCCAGCCTGAGGACTGAGGGCGTCCGCGAGGGCTCATGGCTGCTTCGGGGAAGCTCAGCGCCTTCCGTCTACCGCCGCTGCCCACGATTCGAGAAATCATTAAGTTGTTCAAACTGAAAGCAGTGAAACAGCTGTCCCAGAATTTTCTCCTGGACTTGAGGCTGACAGGTGGATGACTCCTCAGTGTTACCCGGTTGTGTCCCCCGTGTCCGTGGGGGCGTGGGCCAGGGGGGTCTCCCGCGGGCTCCGCGGGCAGGTGTGCAGGGCCAGGCACAGGCGTGCAACGGACATCTGGACATCTGGATGTCCTTCTGTCGCTTTGTACTAAAAGAACTCCGAGTCCCACCGCCCAGAGACACGTGAAGTGCGTTTTTTACTCGCAAAAGCCCGCGTTCAGGGGCTTGCAGCCGTGGGTTCGTGAAGACAGGCTGTGCAGACGCTGGGCACTCTAGGGGACTAGGGGCTCACGTATCGTGAAGGGGTTGGGGACGTGGGAGCCTCGGTCACTGTGAAATCAGTCACTCTGAAACGGTACTGCACGTGCTGAGTGGATTTGCTTTTATGCAGTTTAAAGTTATTAGAATTGAAATTAGTGCAAGGATTTTATCAATAACTTGTTGGAAATGAGTGTCCTTCGTAGAATTCATCGTTTAAACGTTTACCTGTTGAGTCTAAGAAGTCTTCGAGGGCGCAAATATTCTGTGGATACGTACTTTAAAAGCCCCATGTGCTAGTGCTGGGGAGCTTGACTTTTAGTAAGTTTACATTCCCACTCATTTTTTTTTTAAGCCCTTTTTATGAGGTAAGATTTATGTACAATAGAATTCACAGTTTGAAGTGCACGATTTGATGAGTTTTGACAAATGTTTAGGTTTTTTTTAACCACCACCCCCATTTCTTAGTGATGTTCTCCTCTAAAAGATGAAATTGCAAGAATAAGATATATGACAAATATGTCCACTGATTCACTGCTGGAGTACTTATGTTTTGAGATTTTGATATTTCATTCTATTTGGCCCTTCTTCAGAAGTTGAAAAGAGAAGTAAATCACACCCAGAAAGTTTATTTTCAATTAATGAAGTGCAGTCCACAAAGCATAAATAAGGTGTTTTATTTCTTGGACATGGAGCCTTTATTCTGTCGATAGCAATATGACTTTGGGTAGAATAGCTTAATTCTGCTTTTTTCTCATTTTTTAATTAGATGAAGGCCCTACTACAAGAACTTGAAAAGGTTACCCACTCTAAAATGCTTTGGTTCTAGTAATAACTAGTATCAGCCTTTTTTGCTAGCCATTAGCCACATTGTAAATATAAAGCACCATTCCCAGGACTGCAAGTACAGGTTTCTATATTTTTAAAAAATCCTTCATAAACATTTTCTCATGTGATCCTTTATATCCATCCCTAGGGGTAAGCTCCAGATACTATTGTCCACTCTTGTATGGGAGCTAAAATGAAGGGAGATAAAGGTACACATTTGAGGTGAGAAGCTCAGACAGGAGCAGAGCAAGATTGAAACCCAAGCTTTGTGATTTGATACTGTTGATATTCATTTGTGTTTGAATATGCCTGAAAAGTTTGAGGGCACAGCCACTGTCCTACCTATTGTCATAAGTCTTATTTTTTAAAATGAGAGTATTAAATTCACTCCATAATGTCTGTGCTTACTGTATCATTCCTGTTCCCTCTCAGAGGCATTGGGCCGTAGTGGAGCAAGGATAAGCTTTAGAATTTAGAACTGAGTTGGAGTCTCTTCTTTGCCATTTGCTTTCTGGGTGACCTTACACAAATAAAAAAATACACAAGGAAACTGAAAAGTTCAGAGAAGTTACATTGAGAATTTAGTGCTTAACTAATATGTTGTAAGGATTAGGTGAGAGGATGTACGTAAACCGCCCATTACAGATAGATGGTACTGGATGCTAATTCCCTCCCTGCAGACATTAAAAGACAAATCTATTTTTGGATGGTTGAGAGACTATTTTTGCCTTTAAGCCTAGGAACAAAGGTAGGTTATTAATAACAGCAAGAATAGGACTGTATGGTGTCAATGAACACTGCCTGGAAGTGCTGGTATGTTTTCAGTGGCTTAGTTTCCACTATCCTCGGAAGCCCAGTTGCTTGGATTTTAATATCTTACAGTCAGTGAGATCCCAGCCCATTGTATATTTTTCCAGAAGGGATGATTGGTTGCAGTGAATCGTCAGTGCTCTGCTTTTCTGTGATTTCTTAAGGTCTGCTAACTTACAAGAATTGATTAATTTAAAAATTAATATTTCCATATTAACATGCATGTTTGCAAAGCTTAAACCTCCACTGCTAAATTTAACTTTTTCCTGAGGATGACCAAGAATCCAAATTTCTGAGAGTTATAATCCAGGAACTTGTTGCCACCACCTAGATGTCTATGTGTCAGAATGGAGACTTCCTGCACTTTGTGCTTTTGGATTTTAAACTAGCAACACTGAAGATTCTGAGTATGAAACTAGGCTTGCTTATTCAACCATTTGGTGTTCAACAACTGTAGAGAAGTGCTGCATGCTTATCTAGTAAAGTCTTAGCAAATGACTGGTTTGGCAGAGGAACAGATAGAAAATACCATATTAACTAAATTTAAGTTAAGGAAATTTGTCATGATAATCTTATTTTTGTTAAGGGACTGGTGCAATTTAACAGTGATATAGTAGAATATTAAATGGCCACTACTGTAAGTTTTTTTAGGTTGACAGTTAAATAATTGAGTAAATATTGTATGTAAAGGATTAGTTGATTAGGTAATTATGGATAAGAATTTTTATAGGTTATTTTTCTCTTTAAATTCTATACATTGAAATTTTCCAAGATAATTAAGATAACTAAAACATTCTTTTCACCAGATAAAATTGTAAGGAAATCTGGCAATCTGACAAATGCTTATGTTTATGAAGTGGGCCCTGGACCAGGAGGAATCACAAGATCTATCCTCAATGCCAATGTTGCTGAACTTCTGGTAGTTGAAAAGGATACTCGATTTATTCCTGGATTACAGGTGAGAAAAAGTGTCTTTTTTAAGGGGGAAAAACCCAGTTTACGTTTTTATGCCATGATTCTTAAACCCTAGAGTGGCCAAGGATTATGTAAATTGCTCTTCAAACTGCAGATTCCCAGGCCCCATCCCAGAGATTTTTATTCCATAGTCTGGAGAGGTCTAGAAATCTGCATTTCTAACAACCATCCCCAGATGGTCTGTTGACCATAGCTCATGCTTTGGGCATTAACACTAAACAAACCACTTGTTTTGTGTGATCATTTTTTTTAATCTACTAATAGCTGTGCATGTCATGGCCTATTCCTTCAAAAATAAGTAAAAATAATAATGGCCAGTAATGACTTATTGGCATGACTTTTGAGAAGAACTTCATTCAGGTTCAAAAAAGCATTTCCACAAGCAAGAGATGGAAAAGACATATGCTAGCACTTCATCAAAAGAGGCTAATTGTTAAGTTTAACATTCTTGTCAGAATTTTTTAAGTGAAGCAATGAAGTTGTACCACTGGACTTACAGATTTAAGATAAGGTTTCAGTGAAATGCTACGTGCATCTTTAAAGCACAGGTGCTGTTATTACATCGGAAATATTTGAAGAAACTGGGCATGTTTCAAGTGGAGAAAAGAAGCCTTAATTGAGGGTGTTGATAGCTGCCTATCAAAGATTGGCATCGGGCCGGCCCCGTGGCTCACTTGGAGAGTGCGGCACTGTTTAGCACCGAGGCCGCGGGTTCGGATCCTATATAGGGATGGCCAGTGCGCTCACTGGCTGAGTGTGGTGCGGACAACACCGTGCCAAGGGTTGTGATCCCCTTACCGGTCAAAAAAAAAAAGATTGGCTTTGGAGAGGAAAGCTTGTTTTGACCTTTTCTAGGAAAGAACTACAACGAATAGGTTGGAATTGAGGGTGGCAGGATTGAGGATTTGAAATAAGGAGAGACATACATTTTTAAAACCTTGGCAAACAGTGGAAAAGATTGTATCAGGGACCATGTAAAGGGAATTCCTCAGAGGGGGCACTTGATGACTTGAGGGCCTTCGTTTCATTCCACTGATTCTAAAACTTTAAAAGAGCCCTGAGCCTTTGGCTGAGATGACTAGCAATTTATTATATGACTATAATAGGATAATAAAATTATCTACATTGTTACTGCATACAAGAGGACAAATTGGTTTAAAATTAGTACATTCTAATACTAGTATATGTATTAATGGAAAATGTTTAATTTCTGTCAGAACAGTTTGAGAAAATCTGTTTTGAAAATCTAGGACTTTGTGTGCCTACCTCTGATTGTTTTTTTAGAAACGTAGAGATTTTTTTTTTCTCATTTTGCTTTATCCCGTCTTTATGCTTTAAAAAATTATATAATACTTAATTTTAACTAATTTCGCCAGTCTATACTGACAGAATTGGCTTCAGATTTATAATTTTATTTTGGGATTGACACATAGTACATATTTCTTGATCAAATTGGATTATAATAGTGATTTTTGCTTTGTACGGTATTCTTACTTTAAGAACTGTATCTCAATTGGAGGTGGAAGTGGGAATCTTGTTATTTTTGGTGAGATCATAAGATGATAAAAAGGAACTGAATAACACTGTGTAATTCTTCAGGTTTATTCATCTAGCCCTTTCTGGACATAGAGAATATTTATTTGATTTTTTTGCCCTTAAAGAGACTTCTTAACCCTCAAATCTCACCGTCTGTCATGTGCATTCTTTCTTTTTAGGCAAGGGAGTGAATCAGATTTCTGTTCATCCGCATTTTAATTTATGTATTCTCCTCTCTGATCTGAAACAAAGATCTTTGAAGACAGACTATTTATAGGAGCAAATGCCACCCTTCTCAACTGCCTCCCCCAAGTCCCTGCACTCGTAACCCTCTGCCTTATTTAACCTCATTAGATTTATCATCATCTGATTTACTGTATATATGTTCTTCTCATTTGTTTGTTGTCAGACTCACCCCTCCGTAGTTTAAGTGCCATGATGATAGAGATTTGTGCCTTTTGTTCCCTGCTGTATCTCTACCACATGTAACAGTGCCTGGCACCTAGCAGGTGTTTAGTAATGTCTCACGTGGGAAATAAATGGTTGAGTATCTCTGTATCTGTATGTATGTATATATGCATCATCTTAGCTGACTGTGTCATTCAATACTGAAAGTGAATAATTGTGTAGAATTAATTGTCAAAAAGTTTTATGCTCTTTTTTCTAAATATGAAGGCTAATTTCAAGATTAATTGCTCTCCAGGGAATGTATATTTGACTTCTCATCCGTTTCAGTAGAAGAAGCAAAATTAATTCTTATGTACAGGAAAGGAATTGGCCTTAAAAAAAGAAATGTTGGGTACTAAAATATCAAATATGCTTCTTTTTCCTGTAAAGAATGTTTCAATAGGTAAAACCACTTTCTTTTAGAGGTACTAAATTAATCATAAAACTGAGTAAAGGCAGAAAGAGAGTGATCTATTTTAAGGATTCCGTTTTAGAGATTTCTAAGCTATTAGAATTACTTTTTAAATAAATTGTAATAATTTATCAAATATCTTCTAGTTGAAAGTATGTCATTTGTAGCATAATTCAGTTCTTATATTATTATCAGGAGGCAGCTCAGGGGAAAAAAACCACTGGTGATAACACGTGGGTTTCACTATCAGCGTGTTGGAAAGGTGAAAACAACATGTCTAATACGTGAAAGCAGTATAGTATAGTTTTGTGGTAAGAACACAGACTTCAGTGTCAGACTGCCAGAGTCTGACTTCAGGCATCCTACTAGTTGTGTGACCTTGGGCAGGTAACTGTCTCTGTGCCTCAGTTTGCTCATAGGATTGTTAGGAGCATTAAGTGAATGACTGACACCTAGTAAGCACTCAGTAAATCTTAGTTATAATCAGTTGAATTATTATCCCTATGCCTTGGGCACCTCTGGTGATTAAGGATTGATCAGGATACTGCTAATCTGGAAAGAGGTATAGGAGGAAAGTAATGTTATTCCATTGGAGCATTAGAAAATCCCCAGTGCTGTGGAACATTGGAAACATTGGGGCTTTCTCCAAGTCATCAAACTTGCATTGGACACCTAGAATTTATTTCTTTTGATGTTGTTTGTTACTTTCTGATGTGCATTTCTAGTTTGGTTTTTTTTTATTTGGTTGTTTATTGTTGCATTTTTATGGCTGGTTGGGTTCTGAATGACTTGGAGGGGAGTGGGATTTCCTGACACCTCAGGGGACTTGAAGCCTTGATAGGTTCTTCCCGTTTCTGAACTGAAAATAACTTTATAAGTGATGCATTCGACTCAAATAAGTAGTCCAGATTCCTCCTCATTTTTTTCTTCTGTTTGTTTTAAAGGTTTCATAAGTTAATAGCGATAACACCTAATATTTATGGAGAGTTTACCACACTAGGTACTTTGTTTTACAGCTTTATTGAGATATATTTGATGCCCAGTAAACTGCACATATTGGAAGTGTACAAATGATTGAGTTTTCACATATGTCTAACTGCATGAAACCATCACCACAGTAAAGATAATGAACATCTATCACTGTCAAGATTCCTCATGTTCCTTTGTAATCCATCCCTTCCTCTTCCCCTTACCTATCCCACGACAATCACTGATCTGCTTTCTGTCACTATAGATTATTTTCATTTTATTAGAATGTTATATAAATGTTATATAAATCAAACATTATGTACTTTTGTCTGATGTCTCTTATTCAGCATAATTATTTTGGGATTCATCCATGTTAAGGTGTGTTTATCAATACTTTGCTCCTTTTTATTGCTGAATAGTATTCCATTGTAGGGATTTACCAAATTTGTATATCCCTTCACCTGTTGATGGACTTTGGGTTTTTCTGGTTTTTTGTCTATCACACATAAAGCTATAAAGAACATTCACATGCAAGTGTTTGTGTGGCTATAAAATTGCATTTTTAGTAAAGAACTAAGAGTAGAATGTCTGGGTCCTGTGGTTGGTGTGTGTTAAACTTTTTGCATAACTACCAAACTGTTTTACAAGGTGGCTATACCATTTTGCATTCCCACCAGTTGTGTGTGAGCATTCCAGTCTCTCTACATGCTTGCTCATACTTGGCATGGTCAGTCTTTTTAATTTTAGCCATCTAATGGGTATGTAGTGCTATCTTATTATAGTTTTTATTGCATTTTCCTAATGAATAATGATATTGGGATATTGGACATATTTTCATGTGCTTATTTGCTATCTGTATCTTCTTTGGGGAATTGTTTGTTCAAATACTTTTACTATTTCAAGTTTTTTATTTTTTTGGTCTTCGTATTGAATTTTTTTTTTTTTTTTTTGCAGCTAGCTGGTATGGGTGTACAAACCCTTGGCATTGGTGTGTATTGAATTTTAAGAGATGTTTATATACTTTCCAGGGGTGAGGGGGATGTTTCTGGGGGTGAGAAGTCTAAAATCACAGTCAGCAGGGCTGCATTCCTTCGGGAGGCTTCTGGGGAGAATTCATTTCTTGCCTTTTTCAGCTTCTAGAGGACACCTACATTCGTTAGCTAATAGACCTCTTGCTTCTACATCTGCTGTTAACTCTAATTTTCCTGCCTCTTTCTTATAAGGACCCTTGTGATTATATCAGGCCCACCCAAACAATCCAGGATAATCTCCCATCTCAAGACCTTTAACTTAATCACATCTGCAGAGTCTGTTGTTTTATCTCATTAGATTTATCATCTGACCTACTATATTTATGTTCTCATTTGTTTGTTGTCAGACTTACCCCTCTGGAGTATAAGTGTCATGAGGGTAAAGTTCAGATGTCACACTTTGTCAGATACATGTTTTGCAAATGTTTTCTCCTCAGCTGTGACTAGCCTTTTCATTTTCTTAACAATGCCTTTTGAAGGGCAGAAACTTAATTTTTATGAAGTACGGTTTATCAGTTTTTTCTTTTAAATTTGATGCTTTGTGTGTTTTTATTTTTAAAATATTTGCCAAAATCAAGATCACTCAGAATTTCTCCTATGTTTTCTTCAAAGTGTTTTAGAGTTTTACCTCTTACATTTAGATCTCTGATACATTTTAAGTTAATTTTTGTATATGGTATGAGATAAGGGCTCAGGATCATTTTTTGTACCATTTGAAAAAAAATATTATCTTTTTCTCTTTGAATTGCCTTGATGCTGCTGTCAAAGATCTGTTGATCTTGTATGTGTCAGTCTATTTCTGGTTTTTAATTTCAGTTTTCAATTGTTATAAATACTATTGATATTTTTAGTTGTTGATTTTGTATCCTGCAACCTTTTTAAACTCATTTATAAGTAGCTATTTTGTAGATTCCTTAGGACTTTCTTCATATGTTATCCTGTGCCATATAAAGACAGTTTTACCTAATCCATTCCAGTCTGTATGCCTTATTTCTTCTTGTCTTATTACACTGCCTAGGATCCCCGGTACAATGTTCAATATGACAGGAATAGACATCCTTGCCTTGTTTCTAATCTTAAGGGAAATGCATTCAGTTTTTGAGTATGATATGAGTTGTAAGTTTTTTCTAGATCTCGTTTTATCAGGTTGAAGAAGCTCCCTTCTATTCCTAGTTGGCTGAGATTTTTTTTTTTTTAAGTAATGAATGGATGTTGGATTTGCAAAAGTGCTTTTTCTGAGTTTGTTTAGATAATCATACGGTTTTTCTTTTTTAGTATGTTAATATGGTGAATTATTTTGATTTTCCTAATATTAAACCAATCATCTGTAGAATCTGTAGTGATGTCATCTCTCCCTCATTCCTGATATTGGTCGTTAGTGTGCCTCTCTTTTTTTCCTGATCAGTTTGGCTGCAGATTGATCTTCTCCAAAAAACAGCTTTTGCTTTCATTGATTTTTCTCTGTTGTTTTCTGTTTTCTATTTCATTGATTTCTGCTCTGAAATCTTTATTATATTCTTCCTTTTGCTTACTTTGGGTTGAATTTGCTCTTATAGTTTTTTAAGGTAGAAGCTGCCATCATTGATTTTAGACCTTTCTTATTTTCTTATAGGCATGTATTGCTATAAATTTCTGTTTCAGTACTGCTTTAGCAGAATCCCACAAATTTTGATACGTTGTGTTTTCATTTTCATTCCATTAAAAATACTTTCTATTTTTTTTTTAAATGTTTTTTGATATATTAGATTTAAAGAAAGACTTCCAAAAGAAGTTTACAATTCCTTCAAAGGGAACCTTTTACCATGTAGGGTAACACTCACAAATTTCAGGGATTAGAACATAAATATCTCTGAGGGACCATTATTTAGCCTACTGCAGCTTATTATCTATAACTCTTTGTTTGGTTATTTTGGTGGTAGGTTGAAGGTTTATAGTATACATCTTTAACCTATCATGGTCTGTCGTCAAGTAATATTGTTCCGTTTCATGTAGAGCATGGAAATCTTGCCGCAGTGTGTTTCCAATTCTCCTGCCCGGCCTTTGTGCCATTATTGTCATGCATTTTACTTCTTCTTATGTTATAAAGTTCACAATACAAGGTTACTTTTAAAAGTCAATTCTATATTAAAGAGATTTAAATAATAAGAAAAAATTCTTGCATAGTTTCTCTTATGGTTACCATTTTCAGGGCTCCTTATCCATATTTACCTCCGGGGCCATTTTCTTTCTACCTGAAAGACTTCCCTTTGCATTTCTTGTGGTATGGATCTGTTGTGGTGAATCTTCAGCTTTTGTGTGTCTGAAAATGTCTTCATTTTGTCGTGGTTTTTGAAAAATGCATTGGCAGCTTTTTCTTTCAGTACCCTATAAAGATGTTGCTTCCCTGTCTTCTCAGAAACTTGTGTTGATTCTGACAAGAAGTCTTCTATCATCCTTATTTTTGTTCCTCTGTCTTTTTTTCTCTGGCTGCTTTTAACATTTTCTCTTTATTATTGGTTTTGAGCAGTTTCATTATGATGTGCCTTGGTATAATTCTCTTCATGCTTCTTGTGTGTGGGGTTCATTAGGCTTCTTGGAGCTGCAGGTTTTCCTGTGCTTCCTATTGGCCTAGTGGCCTATTGTTTTTTCTGTCTCTTTTTTTTATTGGTTTAAGGCAGGAGAATATATCTGGTCCCTTATCCTCCAACTTGGCCAGAGTAGGCAGCTTAAGGATTCTTAACCATTAAGTATGTGCTTGTTTCATGGAATTTTGGAGAGAGAAAGTAAGTCATTTGCTATTGTTAGTATTGCCTCTGGGTTTTATAATAAGTAAACACAGGGATTATTTCTACTTTATAGGCATAGTGGAAAGTTCATGGGATTGAGAATCAAGTAGAATGTTGTTCACATCTCAAATATGCCACTTACCAGCTTCGTAACCTTGAGCTGACTTTTGAGTCTGTTTAGCTTCAGCTTTCTCATCTGCAGTGTGGGATAATAGTTATCTTTATGGATATTGCAAGGATAGATAGAAATTGATGCAAAGAGCCTGGCATATTGCCAGTAGCCAGTAAATAGTTGCTATTGTAACTAGTCCCCTTCTTGTCATCTCATAAAGGGACATGTAAAGTAATTTTGGCATCCTGGCAGAAAGAGCTGTTTTTAATTAGAGATAATGATATTTTGAAATTCTTTCATCTGTAACAATTTTTTTAAAAAAGAAAGATTGCCTGATTTTCTGTTATGACATGACTGCTTACTTTACATGTGTAACTTACTTGATGTAACCAGAGTTAATCATAGCATAGACAAAACACAACAGATAAGAAGAGGTGGCTTACAGCCAAAGTGATTTCCTAATTCATCACAAATTAGAAGTACAGAAATCAGCTGAGGCAGGCCCACGGACAACAGCAAAAGTAACAGTTATCACAGTGGCAGAAAAGCTATAAAAATGGAAAAAATGCTCAGAAGTAAGGAATCGAACACACCTCCATAACCCATTGAGGCCATTACTCTACAGGCAACAGTGACCTCAAGTCATCAAGAAAAGGGGAAAATTGTGTTCAGTGCTCTTGGCTTAAGGAAGAGAACTGTACAATATAGTTTAGAAAGATTTCCTTCTATAATTTTTTTCTTTAGGAATGTTAACAGTCAAAGGAATAAACATTAGTTGAGTAGAAAATTTACTAAATCAAGCATCTAATTCCTTGATGAGACAGGGTAAATGAGTCTTTAACTATACATGTTTGGGTCCTGTTTTAAAAGCACGCAAACTGACTTTTTGAAATAATGCTGCAATCTTCCCCCTAAAAATGTCTTTGTAACATTATTGGAAATTCCTTTTGAATAATAGCATTAGTTTTTTCTATGTATTCTGTGTAAGAATAAAAATTTTATTTCCATTTTCATACAGTTTTCTTAACAGTTTTGCCCATCCCTTTTACAAGTATTTATTTCAACAGTGTTTGGGCCCTACTATGTGGCAAATCAGGAAGAAGGCATTTAATGTAATGTAACTATACAATGTTGGCTGCCAGAAACCCTTACCGTGAGAGGGTGGCATAAAATATACAAAACAGTTATTCAATACAGTGCTCTGTTCTCTCTTATTTTGCATAAGTTCCAAGAATTGCATTAATTCTTTCCTCATCAAATTAAGTCATCAAAAAGCTACCTAGGACAGGGGCTTTCAGTCAAGATGGCAGAATAGATGGTCCCCAGCATCACTCTCTCCCACAAATCAACCAATTTACAGCTATTAAAAAGCAGCAGCAGCCAAGCTAGAGGATGCTAGAGCTCAGGGGAAGAGGAGGAGAGACCTAGGGAGTTCACGAGGGCAGGAGAAGCCACGATGAGAGAAAGAAAGGATCCCTCCCACCACTTCGAGACCCTGCCACTTCAAGGCTGGAGCCAGTGAGCACACCAAGCAAGAGCTGGCAAAAGCCGCAACTTTTCCCTTCATATGAAGTTGCTTGGAGGCGGCAGGGGAAAAGAGGGTCTTGGTAGCCCCCAAGCCAGCAAGACCACTGACAGGGTTCCCATGTACCCACATAGAAGCATAGAGCCATGGACAACTGAAAAAAGGAGCCACTCAGAGGCCGGTGAGTTATCACATGACCACCATGCATGACCTATCTCCTGGGACGTGTTTGGAATATGGGTGGTGGACACAGGCCCACTGGGGCAACATTGGGGC
The DNA here is from genome assembly GCF_027409185.1 of Cynocephalus volans. Classification (NCBI taxonomy): domain Eukaryota; kingdom Metazoa; phylum Chordata; class Mammalia; order Dermoptera; family Cynocephalidae; genus Cynocephalus; species Cynocephalus volans. The sequence goes on along the minus strand of NC_084464.1, from coordinate 153,650,539 downwards.
ATAGCATGGACAGCTGATCTGCACTCCAATCAGTGCAGGACCGCTCAGTGGAGACTGGTCAGGAATATAAAACTGCAGAGTGTGCAGTTTGCTGAAAAGACGTAGGCCCAGACAAGAGTTTCCACACAACCCAGGAGTACCAGACCTCACAAGAACCAGAGGTACATACAAGATCTACAATAAAACCCAAGTTGCCTGAAAAGCCTTCCCCAGGGAATCAGGAGCAGTGAAGCAATTTAGCTCAACCACAGGGCTCAAGTGCTGGTCCCCACGGGAAGTTTCTCCATTTTAGAAGTAAGCAAAGGACAACAAGTTAGTTCCAGTGCAGAGTTTAAGTGGTGGGAATAGTGAATAATCCAACACAGAACTGAAAAAAAGCCCAAAATACCCATAGGTCAAAGTTTGATATTAACTAGCAAAGGTCTAACACCACCAAAGATCACCTATAAAACCTAGACGGACCAGAAGCCCCCTGGGTTCCCAAGCTAGGCCTCAGCCGTGCACCCTTGACAGCAATGACCATCAGGCCACCTCTAGAACCACCCTGGGCTCCCAGGGCCTCAGCCACGAACCCCCAACATCTGCAACCAGCCCAGCACCAAGCTGTCTCTGGAAGCACCCCAGGATCCCAAGCTGGTCTGGTGGGGGGCCAAGGGCCTCAGCCACACCTCCCTGACATCTGCAATCAGCCCAGCAATGACCACTGAGCCACCACTGGAAGCGCCTCAGTCTCCTGAGTAGGGACAGTGGGGGGCCAAGGGCCTCAGCACCCCCCGCCCCGACATCTGCAACCAGCCCGGCTATGTCCATCGAGCTACAGCTGGAAGCCCTCTGGCCTCCCCTGCCTGAATGAGGGGGGTGCCATGGGTCTTGGCCATGCTCCCTTCCTTCCTACTCCTCTGACCCTATTTCCTTCCCCTTTTCCTCTGCCCCTCCCCACTAATTGCTCCACAACAACATCTTAGAATGTAAAAAAATATTAATAAATTTTTTTTAAAAAAAGCTACTCAGGTGGACCACAATTACCCACCCCTGCAGAAAAGCTTTCCCTAAGACTGACTTGTTCGAGGAGAGATTTTTTTACGCTACTGCCTGGGCATTTGAGGAGAGGGCAAGCTCTTCCAGGTATTACGGGTATTCTTTGGTGGTGTTATACCTTTCCTGCTCAATGTCAGAACTTTCTTTCTGGTCTGTGGTTTTTCCCATTCTGTGGCGGATTAATAGCAACCTCCACCACTTACAAACTGCACTGTCTTATGGCTAATTCCTGGATGGTAATTTTTGTGTTTTAGTGGCTGTCAGTTGATCGGTTGTGGTGGGGAGTGACACTGGGATCATCTCTTCCACCATCTTGGTAATGTCACTCTAGAGGAGAGATTTTTTTTAAATGGCCATAGAAAGAATGTGTCTGAATTTGTTTTCTAATTTTGTTAAAGGCATTGTCCATTATATTGCTTCACGGATCTTTTTAAAAACTTAATATCAGACAAAATCATTTTTTCTCTTAGAGACTTGGTATAACTACTTATAATAGAAAGTAAGAATTATATATTTTATTATGCAAATCATGAGAGCTCACAACCGTAATGACTGTTAGGATTATTAACTCATGTTTTACTTAATGTGCTTCTCCTTTTCATGGTTTGGTTTTCTGTTTCTTCTTTTATAGCCTTATTTAATGACTGCCTTTTACTCTAAGCTGAAATCTCATTTTGGAAGAATATAGGATGGAATACTAAAATTAAAATGATAGAACAGTTTGAGAGTATCTGTAAGAGTACTCATTTGGCTCTAATCAATAGCCTGTGTTCACGGTCGGCTGCGCCTTTGAGCACATTGTGTGGTAACACCTCCAGGGTTTTGAAATATAATTCTCCAGTGTTACTCTTGAAGGGCTGTAACAGTGATCTTTCCTACCCCTCCACCATCACCCAAATATCATTACGATGGTGAAAACATTTTCCTCTGTTACTGGTTGGTTAGAAAGTCTGCATGTCTGACTTTTTGCTGAATATCATTTTAGGTGTTTAAAAAGGTATGGTCTGTAATCATAGTACCAACTCAGTCTATATAGCACTTTTTTTTCCCCTCCTAATTGCTTCAAGGCCTTCATGTGCACACCATCCTTCATTGCTTCTGCAGTGGGGAGTCAGACAGGGGATGACTAAGCTACAAAGTTGTCAAGGAATAACCTTTTAAAAGATGGGAAGGATTTGGTTTGTCATTGACTGAGACTTAAACCTGAATGGGAATCCAAAAGAAATATAATAAAAATGAAACTTTGGGCCGGCCCCGTGGCACACTCGGGAGAGTGCAGCGCTTGGGAGCGCAGTGGCGCTCCCGCCGCGGGTTCGGATCTTATATAGGAATGGCTGGTGCGCTCACTGGCTGAGCGCGGTGCAGACGACACCAAGCCAAGGGTTGCGGCCCCCTTACCGGTCACAAAAAGACAAAAAACAAAACAAAAAAAGAATGCAACTTTAAGCCTAGGAAAAGAAGGTAAATTGTACTATATCAGCTTTCAAGTATGCAGTTGTGTCAGTGTGGGAAAAATTAACATTTCAAACATGGTTGAATTATCAGAGCATATAAATTAATGCCAAAGAGCCAAGTTTACATTGTTTTGTTTGTTTTAGTCCTAACTACTAATTAATTATTTTCTATATATTGACATCATGTAACATAAGCTTTTAGTTCTGCCTCTTTGTTTTGGGTATGCTAATTTGTTTTGTTTTAATTATGTGAAGCATAATTACAGAAAAATTTTTAGTGTTCTCCAGTGACAGTAAATACTTTCATTAGATACACAGCTTTATATTTTATTTCTTTTTAAACCCCGAACTTCAGATAAACAACAAATTATTATTTTATAGAAGTATGTCCCATGTAATATTTGGGATACACTTCTACTAAAGAAGTATTCATTGTCTGAAACGCAAATTGAACCAGGTATCATATCTGGCAACCCTGCCTGGAGTTGCCTGTACAGTTGCTGGACACGTGGTCCCTGATACCCAGGGCTCCCCAGGGCATCTCAAAAAAAAAGAAGTCCAGAGATATTGCGACCTGGAGAGGGCGGCCCACTGGCCCCCCACCTTTTCTGAGTAGAGATGTTGCCCAGGATGTGAGATTTTTGTTTTGTTTTGTTTTGTTTTGTTTTGGTGGATGGCTGGTTCAGGGATCTGAACCTGTGATCTTGGTCTTACAAAGCTACGCTCTAACCAGTTAAGCTAACTGGCTAGCCCCTGAAAACAGTTTTTTTTATACTGTAAGAGCATGTCTTATAGCAAGCTATCTCTTTAAATTTTTGGCATATTGAGGTTATGTTTTCTAAGATTTATTATTTGGAACTTATTTAAAATAATCCGTACGTACATTTACTAAAGGTACACAATTATTTTTGTTAAAGTACCATGGCTAAACATATCAAACTAGATGATTCCCAAAATTAAAATATTTAGCTTCTTACCAATTTAGGCATTTCAGCTATGTATTTCTGAAACATTATTTGTGTAATTCTGCCTGGTTTATTAGTGAAATAAATCTTTGCAAGTTTCTCGACCTCACAAATTTGGGGAGCCACAATCCACAGACTAGGAGGGGAAGTTTCCATTTTCACAAAATGCTGACTGCTATTTGGTTGTTCTCTTATTCATTCATTTATTGAATATGTATTAAACACCTACAGTGTACTATCGCGGCTACAGGGGCTATAAAGATAGATAAAAACAAGTGCTGCCCTTAAGGAGCATGTGTTGTTGGAGGGGAAAGAAACCTACATGTACGTAATTGTGGTACAGTGTGTTGTAAGTTCTGTAAGGAAGCATGTTCCTGGCACAGAGTCGAAGCAAAAATGGGAGGAATCCACAAGCTGTGTGCTTTGGTCCAGTGTCACCTATGGCTTCTGTGATACATCTTTCATTCTTCCTGTCAGTTGCCTGAGTTAAGCAAGGGGAGAGGGTTGGGAGAGAAAATCAGCCTTAATTGAATGAGAGAAGTAGGACCAAGGGGTGTTTAGGGCCAAAGTTCCCTTTGAGTCTGTTGACCATCCCTATATAGCCCTAGGCAAGTTCTAGAATCCTGGTGACTGAGTTGGAGCCAAGTTTCTCCGAGCTCCCTGATCTGAGATTTGATGTGGCAGGAGAGTCTCTTCATCTTGAAATCTACTTGAGCAGTGATGCTTCTTATCATTGATTATATTCACTGCTGAATTTTAAACTTTATAAGCTTAGGGACTTCATGTTTTTTACCAAGGACATCAAAAATCAAGTTCTGTGTTGGGTGCAGGGGCACGTAACAGATACAGATTTGTAGATGGCTTAGCTATAAGGCTAAGCAAACTAGGTGTCAGCTCTTCAATATTATTGTGAGAGTGTGGTGCTATGGGGATGACGTGAAGAGGAAAAAGGTTACAAAGGAAAGGGTGCTGGTTTGTTTGTTTTTTCCTTTCATTTTCTCAGACTAAAGGAAGAGGGAAGAAAGCACATGGTTAGAAGGTAGAAATAGGCTGGGTGGTAGCTATTGTTAAAACATGCAGGATAATTCATTAGGTTGATATTACCTGTGAGTCAGAAAGTATTAAGATTAGGCATGCTCTACTCAGGGGAGTGTTGCAGAGGGTCGAGTGGAGCTTGGCATTGACAAGTGACTCTCTGCTTGGTATGAATCCTACCCATAGATTAAGTTAAAGATCTTAGTAATGTGTGGAATCCTTTGTCTATATTTAGGCTATAAAGTTTTAGTTGAATTTAGCTCATCTTTCATATGGCTTACTCCTAATTAATTCTCAGTATTTCATTACAGTGTCCTTAGTGGTTAATTTAAAACTGATAGATAGAAATTGAGTTTATGATAAATCTGTACAGAAATAGAAGTCTTTCTGAGGGTCAAAGTTACACTAATATATAATTTGTGAAATTATAAGCTGTTGTACTGTTATCTGTTACTATCCCTGATCATTTGTGCATTAGTCCATTTTTTGCTGCTATAATGGAATACCTGAAGCTGGTTTATTTGGCTCATGATTCTGGGACAGCTGCATCTGGTGTGGGCCTCAGGCTGCTGCTACTCATGGCGGAAAGTGGCAGGCAGTGGGCAAGTGCAGTGCAAGATCACATGGTGAGAGGAAACAGAGAGAAGAAAGGTGCCAGGGTACTTTAAACAACCAGCTGTTGCAGGAACTGATAAAGCACGAACTCACTCAATTATCCCCACCCTGCAGGGAGAGCATTAATCCATACATGAGGGATCAGTCCCCATGACTCAAACAGCTCCCAAGACTGCCACATTGGAGATCAGATTTCCACGAGTTTTGGAGGACAACACATCAAACTATTAATTTGTATGTGTTAGAGTGAAACACCATAATTGTCTTGCTGTGGACATGTACTATTTGTTACTTCATTGATGATCACTCCAAGGCTCCGGCTTTTTTGATTGATTTAATGATGCACAGATTTGAAGTTAAAAATGTAGTTTTGTTATTCTCCAAAGTGTATGAGCTCATTCTATTGACCTTTTTTGTAAACTAGATGCTTTCTGATGCAGCACCTGGGAAACTGAAAATTGTCCACGGAGATGCATTGACGTTCAAGGTAGAAAGGGCTTTTCCAGGAAGTCTAAAAAGGCAGTGGGAAGATGGTAAGTCTGGTGTTGCCACTCTGGCTTCTGTGATGGTTGTTTTTTAAATTTTGTTTGTAATTACTTATATCACAAATATTTATTTTATTATAAATGCTTATTCTATATTTATATTAAAAATTATCTGAACGGAATTCATATGCATTTGGAACTTTTTCTGCTTTTCTAATTCCAAAATATAAGATCTAGTTACTTTTTCTTAATTCCTATTTATTTGCCTCAGATTTTCAAATGTTTTGGATTCTGTGTAAATAAATTTTTCATTTTTATGATACTGTATAAGGATAGGGTCAACCATGAAGTGTTTGTTTTTCCAAATGGTAAAGAAGAAGTGTTTTCTTCCTAAACCAAGCCACACCCAAGCCTTTCTTTTAGCTTTTTTCCATTGTCTTTCACACTCAATGACCGATCGTGACACTCTTCATTCGTGGCCAGTGTTGACTGGGTACCTGCTGTATGCTGGCTCTTTGGGATACTTAGATAAATAGCATATGTTCCTTGCCTATACAAATCTCTCCGAGCTCATGGAGGAGGATTTGGTAGTACTGCGCCCAGCTACCCTGTGGCTCTGGCCTCTCCATGGCGGGGCTCCTTCAGCGGGCCCCACTTGCATCTCCACCTTCCAGCAGGCCCTTCTCTTCTCAGCACTCAGCCTTCAGGTTTCTGTCCCTGCCCCAGCCATGCTAGAGTCACAGTGACCTAATTACCTGTTTCAAACCTCCTCTGATTCAGTTCTCCTGCATTCATTCCTCTTATATTCACTGTATTCTGGAAGATTTTTCTGCTCTTGTCTTCCCTGATACCAAGCCTTCCTGTTTTTCCTTTTGCGTTTGTAAACTTCCACCCACTTCTTGCATGTTGTTTCTGAGATTTTTCTTTTGGAGCATCTTCTCCTGTGGCTTCACTTACCATCTAAGTATTGCAGACACTTACATCTTTATATCTATCCCCTTCCTGGACACCTGACCCTCTGACAGCTTCATCTGGGTGCCCCATAGGCACTTGAACCTCGTGTCTAAAGTATAATTATGTTTTCTCTCAAACCAACTTTTTCATGTATTTCCTAAGCCAGAAATCTGAAGCCTTGCACTAACTGACTGAATGCTAATTAATTAATTTTTCCTTTGTAATTCATAGCTGATTGTGAAAAAACATTGCTTTTGAGCAATAAATGAATTGAAAAATACTCAGATGTATCTTTTTTATGTTTTTGTTTGATGCTATTAATATCCAGTTTGATTTTAGTCTTAACTAAAATTGTATTCAGAATATATTGATAAAATCATTCAAGTTTTCTCTCCTGCCAAACAGATCCTCCAAATGTACATATTATTGGAAATCTGCCTTTTAGTGTATCAATTCCACTGATTATCAAGTGGCTTGAAAATATTTCTTGTAGAGATGGACCTTTTGTTTATGGCAGAACTCAGATGACTTTGACTTTTCAAAAGGAAGTGGCAGAGGTAAGTTTTAACTTTTTCTGTCTATTTTATCATGTGATCAAATTCCAGAACAAAATAATACTGCATTTTTACCATAGACTGTTTTCTGAATACTCCATTGCACACACAAAAAAACCAACAGCTCAGCCAAAAGTTAAATGTGATGATGACGGACATAACTGCTGTAAGCTTCCAGGGAGAACATGAATGACAAGTGTCAGCCAGGAAGGCAGTGTGGTGTATACAGGGACGTAAGCTGGAGACAACGATTAGAGAAGTACGAAAGTCCTATCCCTTACGCATAGGGATTGGCGTGTGATATCTTCACATTGATCCTTTGCACATGATGGGATGATAAGTAAACGAAGTGATAATCATTTGGAGCTGAGAAAGGGAAGGAGTTTGGGGTCTCATTATCCGGTATATGGACTTTACTTAGTCTTCCACCTCAGTGATGCCTACTATGTCTGTTCCGTGGCAGGAGTGTTCCGAGTTCATACTTTAGAAAATAAACCCCCAGTGTGGGCAAGGGCAGTTTTTAGCTGCAGAGGTTTAAGGAGGGGATCTGCAGACTATAAGTGGTTTTTACAAAGTTTGGTCATGACATATAAATACAAAAGAGTATATAACATGTACGTATAGCTTAATAAAAAGAACACCTGAATCAGCACCACCCAGGTTGGTAATGAAATGACCAATACCTGTGACACCCTCTTGTATTCCTCACTCTGATTGCACCTCCTGCCCACCCCCCACTACCAAGGTAATCAATACTGTGAATTTTGGATTTACTATTCCCCTGCATGGTCTTATCACATAGATTCCTATCCATATAATTAGTATACTTTAGTTTTGTCCATTTTTGAATTTTATACAGAGTTGGATTCATATATTCTTTTTATCCTGAACATCTTTGTAGGATTTGCTCTTGTTTCTCATAGCTGTAGTTTGTTTATTTATTTATGTAATTATATGTAGTACCCACCCTTTGACTGTGTCATAATTTATCTGTTCATTCTCCTGTTTTGGAACCCTGAATAAGTTTCAGTGTTTTGTTGTTACAAACAAAACTGTCATAAACATTCTTCTGTTTACGTCAGCTGGGGCACATGGGCAAGGTTCCTCTAGAGTCTGTACTCAGAAGTAAAACTGTAAGTCTTCACCCTTGCTGAATAATGCTAAATTGTTCTCTAGTCATCATGCCTGTTTAGATGCCCATCAGCAGTGTGTGAGTTTATTTTGCTCCGTATTCTTGCCGGTACTGCTATTTTGAAACTTCTGCATTTTTATTGATCTTGGAGTAATGGTATTTCATTGTGTTTTATTTTGTCTTTGCTGATTTTTAATGAAATTGAGCACCATGTTATACGTTGACTGGCTTTTTGAGTTACTTGATTTTTTGTGAAGTGCTTGCCTTTTGCTCATTTTTTTATTGGGTTGCTCGACTTTTTCTTATTGATTTGCAGGAATTCTTATATATTCCTCATACTAGCCCTTTATTAAGTAAATGTACTGCAAGTTTCTTTTTTTCCTCTATGGCTTGTTGTTATTGCCTTTTTAAAGTGTCTTTTGAAGAGCAGGCATTCTTAATTTTAAATTCATAGTTAGTGCTTTTTGTGTCTTGTTGAAAAAAATGCTTTTATATCTTGAGATCATGAGAGTATTTGTAAAGCTCTTTTACTTACCCGTAATCCTGCTGACTGGGCCAATTGTAGAGCTAGGGCTGGGTCTGGAGCTCACAGACCCCTCAAGCCCATTGTCCAGGCTGGGTCACGAACCCTTCACACGCCAGGCTGGGTTCCCAGACCCCTCACACGCAAGTCTGTGAGCTAGGTAACCAGCAAACAGGCCCTTGGAAGCTGTGGGTTGGAAAACATGACTGTGCTGAGCAGCAACCGCCAGAGGCAGTTGCCAGCAAAGGTGTTGCACTGCGCATGTGCACCAACTCCACCCACATACACATTTGCTTAGTGAACCACCCCCAACTGGCCCTGAGGCGAGGGGAGCCTGCTTAAATTATTCTGTTTCCCACCAATATTCTGTGATCTTCTAGAAGCTTTATTTCTTTACCTTTTACATTTATGTCTATAATACATTCAGGATTGGTTTTTGTGTATAATTGAAGTAGAAGCTAATTTTATTACTTTTAACACATGGACCCCAGTTAACCTAGCCCTGTTTACTGACACATCTGCCCCTCAGTGACTTCTGTCAACCCCTCTGCCATAATGGCAAAAGCCCATATTAGCATTGATCTGATTATAGACACCAAGAGGAAAATGACTTGAAGTCCAGGAAGCAGAGGGCGCTGTGTGGGACAGAGAAGGAAATCCTCAGGAAGAACATTCAGTCCAGATTAGAGCTGATCAAGAAGGTGAACTTGATAAAAGACCTTTCATGTTTGCATATAGTGAAAGAATAGTTACACAAACTCTGGAGAGTACAGGATTGAATTAGTCATAAATAAGAAAATTAAATACAGCAGTGAAGCAAATAAGATACCACTATTGGGATGGGAAGTAAAAAAAAAAAAAAAATACTACAAGGGTACTTCAAAAAGTTCATGGAAAGGTTTGTATTATTTTTTAATTCTATTTTTCCACGAAATTTTTGAAGTGTCCTTATATTTGAAGATATATAATTGTTTATTTGAAAACCTAAGGAAAAAAGAGAGCCTGTGTGAAAATAACCACAAAACCTTACTTAGACTCAAAAGGTCACTAAGATAAATCAAGAGAAATGTCATAGCCCTAGAGGGCAAAATGATTATTGTGAAGATTCTAAGTTTTTTCTAATAACTTTGCATGTCTGATATAATTATAAATAGTAGCGTAACTGTTTTAAGATCCATGTTTACTAGTTTTATTACCTCTCACTTCTGTACTGTTTTACTGATTGATTTTTTTTTTTTTTTTTTTTTTCCTTGCTATGGGTTCCAATTTTCTGCTGCTTTGCAAGCCTGGTGATTTTTGACAAGACACCAGATATTGTGAGGGTTTTCTTTTTTTTTTAATGTTTAGGGCTGGTTTTTGTGGTGTTGGATTGAGTGTTGGGTTTCATTCTGGAACTCACATAAGTTATTTGCAGATCGTTTGAGCCTTGTCTTTAAGGTTTGTTCTTAAGGGTCCAGAGTAGCCCTTAATTTGGGGCTAATTGAGCACCACTGCTAAGTTAGACCTTTTCTGAGGGATCCCCCAACGCCTTGCTTATTTCAAGGCCTCTCGACTTTAGCTGGTGGGAACACAAACTGCTGTTGCCAGTCTTTGTGAGGTCCAGGCGGTCCTACTGTTTTAGGTGGTTCTGTTCTCTAGCCTCCCTCCCAAGCCTTAGGGGGATTCTCAGGCATGTGCACAGGCAAAGACTTGAGACTTGGAGGGACCTCTTTGCATATCAAAGAAACCCTCAGAAAAGTTGCTAGAAGAGAACAGTGAACAGGCATATACATAAAGCTTCCTCCAGTGTGTGTGTGCATGCACACACGCAACTCCCCGTATGTCCCTGTGAATCTTCGGTCCATCCAATAGTCAAACTGCTTCACAAATTCTGGCTGCCTTGGTCTCCAGCCTGTCTCCAACCTCTGGGCCCTTTCTGCACTTCTGCTGCCTGTGCTGGGCCTGAGCAGACCCTCCAGGCTGTGTAGGCTGGGCAGTCTAAGTCTCACCTCTCAGGGATCACAGTCCAGCACTGCCCTTTGTCCAGTTCATGAAAACTGTTGTTTCCTGTATTTTATTCAGCTTTGTAGTTGTTTCAGAACAAAACTTTTTAATGTCAGAATTCCTTTGAGAGTAGACTATGCAACTACTGAAAGAAAGTGAGCCAAGATACCAGGTACCGTTCAAGCTTTATTAAAGAAAGAAATCTGCTGGGCTGTGCTCAGAATGGCACAGGGCCCATGGCTGCCCTGAAAATGGGAGACAGCCCCAACAATGGGTTTGTGAGAGTTTATATTAGCTTTTGGGCCCAAAATGTATGGAGGGAGGGACCATTAGGTTGAGGTATCTGGGTGGAGAACTGCGCCGATGCAGAAGCCGGAAAGTTGTTTCTAAGTCAGGAGGCTTCTTGTAAAGGGAAGTGGGGAGGGGCGGGGAGCAGGTGGGCGGCACCATTTTGTACTTGGGCTTGTCTAAAGTGGCGCTGGTTATGTTGCAGATCTATTAACTACATAAGCTTAATTCTTTAGATGCCTTTCTCTCAGATAATTTGTATCATAGGAATTTCATTGCTTAGGCCCATCTCTCTGTCTTTATCCATATTCTCCTTTGGAGAGCCATTTCAGTGGGCAGTTTTGCCCAACACACACCTCGGGGACATGTCTGGAGACTGTTTTGGCTGTCACAACTGGGGGATGCTTCTGGTACCTAGTGGATAGAGGTTAGGGATGCTGATAAATATCCTTCAGTGCACAGTAGAGCACCCACAACAAAGAATTACCCAGTAGTAACCAGCCAGCCCAAAGTGTCAATAACGCCAAAGTTGAAAAACTTTGCTTTAGAGTATAAAATCTTTTGGCCATAAAATCTCATTAGTCTTGGAACTTTCTATTATGAAAACGTAGGACCCTTTTGTGTTTGTTAGAAACTCTAAGGTGATATCACCACTTTCCTCAAGGTCTTTGTTATTTCCTATTCATGAATCTGTTAATTCTCTTCTGTTGGCTTGAATTGGGCCCATGCTAATAGTTTTTTTGTTTTTCCAGCTTTTGGATTTGTTGGTTCTGACAAAAACCACTGTTTCCTCTACATTCACACAACTCTTCTGGCACCAGATGGGTGGGTTTTTCCTACACCAAGCTATTCTGTAACTGCGTGAACGCCAGCTGGGTGTCCTACAGTTTAAATCAATTCTGACGCTTTCCACCTGTAGTTAGTGTCAGAACCCAGAAATGACAGTCTCTGTCCCACAAGACTGCCCACTTCAGATGCCAATCACAAGTCTGGGCCTCCATACTTCCGAGCGACCAGCCATCAATCAGGAGTTCCCGTGTTTCCCTTCTCAGGTTCCACAATTTGTCAGAATGGCTCACAGGTTCAAAACAACGCTACCTAGGGGGACTCACCCCAAGTCGCCCCATTAGCATACATTCAGGTGTGATGAGAAGGGGCCCATGAATAACAGAAGGCTCCTAGGAGCTCTATGCAGGGAACCAGGGACAAAGACCAAATATATCTTTTTATACCACAAGGGTGGATTTTTTTTTTTATGGGCTGACTTAATTATTATGGTATTTATGTTCTTGAATAACACAATAGAAATGCAAAATACTCTGTACTGTAATTCTCTGAGGGAAAGAGTAAAGGAACAGGCTTAAGAGGTGGAGTAATATTTTCAGTGACTCAACGTGTCAGTTGTGGTTATTAATAACAGTGTTGCTTCAACTTCACCATATGCAATTATTATTTCTTAACCAAAAAAGGTTGATTTTAGTTAAATTTCAGCATGAATATTGAGAAGAGTTTATATTGAGTCTTTAATTTATGGAATGCATTATGAGTGTGGGTAACATTGGTCCTCTGACTGATTTTCACATTTTGCAAGTGAAAGTTTCAATGGAAGAAGATATAGCAACATTTCCTTATATACCCCAGTCATTTACTTATATACCCCCATTTGTTCTTGACATGGTCATGTGTAATTTTGTATTTTAGCCACAGAAAGCACTTTTTAACACTTACTTTGTTTGCCTTTGTGAGTTACAAAACAGAAATAAGTGAACGGTACCCTCTATTCCTTTCTTTAGGACTACAGTATCTAAATGTAAGAATTCAGCTCATACAAATTAAGGGACACATAGACAGTATAAAGTTACAGCTCATAAAATAGAAGCAGACCGTGTAGCAATAAATGAGACCTTAACAAATCTCATCTAACCTCATTTTACAGATGATGAAACTCAGGCTCACAGTGGTTTAATGCCTTCAAAAGGTCATGGAGTAGTTACTGGGAAAGTGAACTTGAACACAGGTGGTTTGTTTTCTGGTGAATTCACAATGTTCAAGTTCTGGATGTTGCCAGACTTGTGGTCCTGTCTTTCTGGGTCCAGCGTCAGCCTCTTTATCACCTACCATCTCCAGAGACTCTGGCTGTTTCTGGGCACATCCCTAGCAGGGAGGGAGTCCCCTCTGCATTATCTGTGTAGTTCTTATTGTTCCTAAGTGGCTGTGTAGCTTTTCAAGTATAAGCCTAATTTTTCTACTTGTACTTAAAATTATTTTAGATGAATAAGAAAAAACACTGTCTTTGTGAATTCTTTGACCCCTCATTTTTCTCATATTCAGAATGCTTTTAAAAGCTCCAAGATTAGAGGTTTCCATTTACTGAGAAATTAACAGGTTTGGTTTCATGGCCTTTGTTGTTAAAATCATCTATCTTGTTATAGATTTTTAATTTTCAAAAGACAAAACCCAACAGCAGTAAACACAACTCAAAGGACACTCCATCTTTGACTGTTTGTCACTGGGGCTTACTGCCTGCATACTTAGGCCCAGGATTATTTCAATAATCATTGGAATTTGTAATGTTGACCCTGAGTCGTTTGGAAGAGGTTTAAAATGTCTTTTGAGCTCCAAGAGCACAGAGAAGCAGGATATGTTTTAAAAAGACAAGTATACCTTATCTATTACCTACCACTCAGCTGTGTTTAATTTTAACATACTACCTATTTTTCATATCTTTTTTAAAGAAATAAAATAATATAGGTAAGTTTGGAACTCTCTTCTATCCCCTTTTCTTTCCCTGCTGTGAGTTGGATAATCGTCATTCCCATGAACTGCAGATACACACATATACACACACACATAGCAGTAGGAGTAATCTTTTGAAGTTTTTATATAAATGGCATTATACTGTATATATTTTCTGCCACTTAGTTATTTTTGATTCTGTTTTAGGATTTAATCTGTGTGATGGGTCAAATATGCCCCCCAAAAGTCCATGTATTAGAAACTTGATCTTCGGGGCCAGCCTGTGGCTCACTCGGGAGAGTGTGGTGCTGATAACACCAAGGCCACGGTTCGGATCCCATATATGGATGGCTGATTCGCTCACTGGCTGAGCGTGGTGCTGACAACACCAAGTCAAGGGTTAAGATCCTCTCACCGGTCCTCTTTTTATTAAAAAAGAAAAGAAAGAAAGAAACTTGATCTTCATTGTAACAGTGTTAAGAGGATGGGAAATTCAATTATGGTATTTGAAAGATGGGGCCTTTAAGAGGTGATTAGATTATAAGGACTATGCCCTTGTGAATAGATTGATCCATTCATGGGTAACGTAATGGGCATGGTTCTGATGGCTTTATAAGGAGAACAAGTGAGAAGATTGCTTAGCCCATTCTCTCCTTGTGATACTCTGTGTCACCGTAGAGTCACCACTAAGAATAAGGCCCTCACCAAATGTGGCCCCTGGACTGTGGACTTCCCAGCCTCCAAAATTGTAAGAAATAAATTTTGTTTCTTTATAAGTTACTCAGTTTCAGGTATTCTGCTGTAAGCAACAGAAATGGACTAATACAACCTATGTTGATAACCCCTGTTATTTATTTTAACTGTTATTTCATACTCTGTTGTCAAAATTACCTCAATTTATTTATTCATTCACCTATTGATGGACTTTTATGTTTTCCACTTTTTTTTGATACTACACTGATGGAATTTGGATGTGTTGTCCCCTCCAAAACTCATGTGGAAATTTGATCCCCAGTGTGGCAGTGTTGGAAACTGATTGAGTTATGGGAGTGAATCCCTCATGATTGGATTAATGCTCTCCCTGGGGGAGGAGGGATTAATGAGTGAGTTCTCGCTCTATTAGTTCCCACGAGAGCTCATTGCTTAAAAAGACCCTGGCACCTTCTCTCTCTCTCTTGCTTCCTCTCTCTTGCTTCCTCTTGCCATGTGATCTGCTTGTACCTGCCGGCTGCCTGCTACTTTCCACCACGAGTAGAATCAGCCTGAGGCCTGTGCCAGATGCAACCATCCCAGAATCATAAGCCAAATAAACCTCTTTCCTTTATAAATTATCCAGTCTCAGGTAATTCTGTTATAGCAACACAAAACAGACTAATACATACACACAATACTACCGTGAACATTCTTATATATCTCTCCTTGTATAAGTATATAAATTGTTCTCTAAGATGAATTCCTAAAGGTAGATCTAAAGGGTCATGAGGGTTTACACAACTTTACCTTTACTATATATTGCCAAATTATGCTCTGAAGTGCTTCTACCAATTTCCCTTCTCACTAGCAGTGTCTGAGAGTTCCTGGAGTTCCAGGTACTTGCCCATGCTAGTTTCTGTCAGGTTCTTTTCTTTTTAAATTTTTGTTCATTTCATGAGTATGAAATTATATCTCATTGTGGTTTTAATTTACATATCCTTACTTTGTAATGTGGTTGAACATACTTGATGGTTATGGTTCATTTGGGTTGCTCCTCTGTGAATTTCCTTTTATTTTATATTAGTTGTTTGCCTTATAATTATTGATGTATTAGGAGTTTCTTCTATTTTCTAAACACTAATCTTTTGTCAGATAAGAGTTTCAAATACCTTCTCTCAATCTGTCACTTGTCTTTATAGTGTTTTTATTATACAGAAATTTTTATGTTTAATAGAGAAAAATATATCTTCTTTTATGGGTTCTGCTTTTGCATCTTTAAGAAATTCTTCCTTACCATGGGGATCATAGATATTTACTTATAAAAATTATAAAGTTTTGCTTTTCATTTATTGTCAGTTCACTTAGAATTAATTTTTTATGGACCTACTTTTTCCTCCTGTAGATACCTGATTATACCGATACCACTTATTGAATGATCTGTCCTTTTCCCATTAGCAGTTGCCACGTCACCTCTGTCACGTACCAGATATTGGTATGTGCTGCTTGGGTCTGTTTCTAAGACTTTTGCTCTATTGGTCTATTTGTCTGTGCCTGTAGCAATACTGCCTTAATTTTGATGTCTGGTAGGGTGAGCCCTCCCTCCTTCCCCCATTCAACATTGTTGGTATTCTTCAGGAGTGTCCTGGCTATTCTTGGCCTTACATAAATTTTATAGGGAATTTAATTTTTAAAATATATATATATATAATGAATATGGAAATTAAAGTTCTTTTAAAAAAACCCTGCTCGGATTTTGATTGAAATTGCATTGCATTTATGAATTAAATTGGATGTACCTAATTTCAAAATTAAAATGTTTGAGTGCTTAAAAGAATAAATTCCTAGTTTTTTGCAAAAATAATTTGTCAAGAACAGCCAAATCTCCAAGGGTCCTGAATAGTCAAGGTTTTATTACATTTACATAAAGAAAAGCACACCATTAAAATTGTTCAATCATGTATTAAGGTAATTCAGAAAATTAAATATTTAAGCATCTTTAGTTCTTCATTATGCTTGCTAATTTATTCGTCAAGTATTTATTGATTGTTTGTTTTACGCAGTACATTCTGCTACAGAATATATAACAGTGCTTTGAAAATCCCTAACAGCTGGTGGTAGGGAAGTTTTCTGATTTGCTGAGTATATTATGAGTGTATTTCAAAAAGTTCTGGGAAAGTGGAGTTAAAAGATAATATGAATCTTTCCATGAACAGAGACCCCTTGTATATGAGAAATAATTCAGACTTCTTAGGTGCACCTCAGTTTGATACTGGAGGAAGATATTCCCCATGTTGTCTACATGTCATGTGTCAGATAGCCTGTGCTTTTAAGTTTTTGCTCAAAAAACTCACCTGTTGTTCTGTTCCATCTGACAGTCTGCATTAATTATTTGTAAAATTCATTTTTGTCCTCTGCAGAGACTCACAGCCAATACCGGAAGCAAACAACGCAGTCGCCTTTCCGTTACCGCCCAGCACCTTTGTGATGTTCAGCACATCTTTACAATTCCAGGCCGAGCTTTTATCCCCAAACCAGAGGCAAGTTTCTGCTTTTGTTTTAATATATCAGAATTAGGATTTTAGTTGTAATCTTTGTTCCCCTGAGAATGTATCATAAGAAATAATTTCTAGGATCTAACCTTTATTTATGTGCAGACTACCTTTTTTTTTACTTCTCCTGAATTAGAACCACAAAAATGACAATATGAATAGTTCTTAATCTAATTTTTCTCCCTCCTAGATAGGATTTTTTTTTTTTTAAAGATGATCGGTAAGGGGATCTCAACCCTTGGCTTGGTGTTGTCAGCACCATGCTCAGCCGGTGAGCCAACCGGCCATCCCTATATGGGATCCGAACCTGTGGCCTTGGTGTTATCAGCAGTGCACTCTCCTGAGTGAGCCACAGGCCGGCCCTAACTAGACAGGATTTTTAAATGTCTAAGTTTGTGCATGTTGCCCTGGTGGTATCATCATCATCATCCCATTACTGCTAAAAGTATCCGAGTATGGAAAATAAATTATGTAGTCACCCAGTCCTTGAGAAAAGAAATCAGATTTTTTTTGTGATTTCTGATAGAGACTTCTGACTAAAGCTACATCAAATATTATTTATTTATCGTGATTTTTTTTTTTACACTTTTTTGGGAGCCCTTATTTTGGTAGTGTTATTTGTGATAGATCGTCTGTGGAAAAATAGTTGGTTATTAAACTAGGCTTTGACTATTAAATGCTAGTTACATGAGTAAGGGCTAATTACAGAAACAGAGTTTCGCTGCCAAAAATAAATATTACAAAGCTGGTGTCTACTTTAGCAAAACCACTGCTTGGTGAGTTACTACTGTAGGACAGGTACTCTAGAAACTCATCTTTCTTCACTTAATGTACATTGAGCACCTACTGCTTGAACTGCCCTGGGCTGGGCAGCAACGGGGAGCAGCAGGATCTCATCAGATATGGAGTCTGCCTTCAGGGCATTCACATCCTGGTGAGGAATAGAAATATCTTCTTGGTTACCAAAACTCTCAAATATAAAATCTTGCAAAGTTTCCCTCACTTTATTTGACCTTCGTAAATAAAAGTAGGTAGCATGAAAAAATTGTATTATTTGGTTTATAGATTTATATTAAGAATGGAGACCTCAACCAATAGTATTAGATGTACTTGTATATCTTGACACATGACCTGAGAAGTCCCCACATTCTTTGCTACCACCTTAACACTTCCTCTGCCATTTTTGTCCACCACAGTGAGCTAAGCTTTTTAATGGATATTCAGTCTATCTTCCACTTCACAGACTTAGTTGTCAGCTTTTTCTAAATCATGCTCAGAGAACTCACTGTCAGTACCACCTCCCTTCAGCATCTGAAGACTCCAAAGACATTGTAAATGACTTCTCCCAATATAATTAGATCCACCCTCCACACCGTCCACCATCTCCTCCCTGCCATTTCCAGTCTGCATAGAATCGGCTATTATTTTGTTGAAATGGCCCCTTTCCTGTGAGTTTGAAATATTCATTTATCTATTCAGGAAAAAAATATTACAATGCTACATAAAAATTATTTGTTGAAGTATGTATAGAATATATAAAGTGAAGTTTTAGTATAGGACTGTAGGCTACATAGATGGCATATGAACCCATCACCATCAAGCAAGTGAGAGAATCATATAGGTGTCAAAGCAGTCCTATCATTAATTTACATAAAAATATTCTTTTTGTCAGAGTTCTTTTTAATATGGATTTTGTTTGGGAAATAATATTTTGACCACTCAAAAAGAATATATACTTTAAACAATCATTTAAACTGCTGCTAAAATGATTCCTTTCCTAACTCCCATATGAAATACCTGTGGGTACCTTTTCATTTTAACTGTTCCGTTATTAGCTAATAACATTGTTGCAGAAGAGAATGATGATCTACTAAAACAGGTATAAAATATTTTAGTCTCTACTTCTGTATGCAGAGATGAAAATTATTTACTCACATAAAAGATATTCATTCTTTCTACTTCCCGAGTTATTGATGTACAAAGAAATAGTCTTTCTTCCATTTCCCATTGCATTAGGAAATAATAAGCAAACAAAGTGTTCGAAACAACAGGGTACAATGTTTCCTTTGCACCTATAGAAAATCCAATTTTTTTTTTCTTGTTAAAATATTTGAATTATGTATCATAAGAAAATTTAACTTATATTTTAAAAGCATTCCTATTCTTTAAAAATTATTTTCACTTCCATTAACTAACTGAAAGAGCGCATTTATTAGAAAACATTTTTGTTAACTTGAATCAAATTTGAGAAAAAAATTACAACTTTTTTTAATCCAAAGTAACTTTTATCATCCAAAGGCTAATAAATGAGAGATTAAGTGGGATGGGGTAAATCTAAATTGTTGGTGGTATAAATGAACTTAATCTGGAGAATCTTCTTGCTATAAACAGAAGAGGGGTGTTCTTGGGCATTTTATTCTTATCACTTAGCTTGTATTTAATAATTTAAAAGTCCTAGAGGTTTTAGTTTGTTTGGTTTGGTTTTCCTTCGGTCTGGTAACATTTACCAATTTCTTTTTTTTAGTCTTGCCTAATCTTAGTTTGCATGTAAGATTGTCAGCCCTTACAAATGTATGTAGATAGTTTGCTAAAATGAAAAAAGAACCAGCAGGTCACAATAGGTGGGGACTTAGGATGGTTGGTTTTGGCAACAGCTAAATGGAGCTTTCACACCAAGTGGCTTTAAAACAGAAGTAGGTTACTCTGGTGTTGCCGACCAGACAGCAAAAGTAGGTGAAATTCTTGGTTAACACCAGGGCAAGGTTTTTTTTTTAACTTGGCAGTTTAGTTCTTTTATAAAATCCAATTCAGGAGATGTATCAACAAGTTATCTTAAAAAGGAAAAAAAAGAAAGCTGTCAATGAATTGCCTTAATGTAATCGGAGCCTCAATTATAAACCTTCAAATAAACATGAAAACAATAATGGAAAAATAAATCTTAAGACATAAGATATAATAGTATCTCGTTGTCATTTTAAACTGCCTTTTAGTTTTGAAAGTATTTTACACTCTTTGTAGAGAAAGTTAAACATAATTCTGATATTTTTTTTTTTTTTTTTTTTTTTTTTTTTTTTTTTAGTTGTTTTTTCGTGACCGGCACTCAGCCAGTGAGTGCACTGGTCAGTCCTATATAGGATCCGAACCTGCGGTGGGAGTGTCACCGCGCTGCCAGCGCAGCACTCTACCAAGTGCGCCACGGGCTCGGCCCATAATTCTGATATTTTAAATCTAAAATAAAGACCCAGCAGGCACCCCAAAGCTTTATTCCACAAGCATTACGCAGTTTTTTACACATAATCCTTCAGGTGGTATGCTAAATTGTTCTCCAGCTGTGTGGTGGAGACATGCCGCTGCTTTGGTGGGTAAAGCCAAGCTTCTGGACTCTTTTTTATACAGGAAGCACAGAAAATCATACCAGAGATAAACAGCAGCATTGCTGAAATGAATCCAATATAGATAGCTCCTCCAGGTTCGTGTTTGTTGCTTTCTGGAACAGTCAGATCCAGGAAGTTTGCTATGATCTCCTTTGTGTACCACGCTGTTGGTATTAAACCAGAGACCCCTGCAGACATGAAACAGACTCCTCCAGCAAAGGAAGCATGAGTCTTGGTTTCTCTGTCCCCTCCTAAGCGAGTGCATTTCATTCCTACTGTGGAAGTGCAGATCCCCAGAGCAGACAGAACACATGACAAGACCATGGTGGCCCTCGCAGCCTGCACATGGATGGGGAGGGACAGAATGGAGGATTTCGGGGAGCAGCTGAACAGCCCAGTGCTGTACCACGTGCAGTCCATCCATAGCCCGTGCAGCTGCACGATGGCTGTGATGATGTTGGAGCCCGCCTGCACATTCACTTTCCAATTGGGTAGCAGCGTGGCTGTGAGCACTCCAGAAACCCCAGACAAGGCCAGGATGAAAGCAAGGAACTGGAGACCTGCTGAGGCCATGATGTCACTGTTACCTCTGTGCCCCAAGAAAATCCTGATGCCTAATTATGATGGCTCTCAGTCAGAATCGTAGCTGTTTCTATGCAGTGGAATACCAAATGACGAAGGCTAGAGAAAGAAGACAAAACCAGGATTGAAGGAAAGAGAAAATGAGTACACAAAAAGGCTTCCCTTTAGCATAGGAGCCGAGGCCACACATGAACACTTCCCCTGCCCCCCAGTAGAGGGGGACGCTGCAGCCCAGGCAGTAGGTGGCACCAGGCCTCGGAGACGGACATGCCCCTGCTGCTAGGGGGTGAGTAGTGCTTGGTACATGGCATAAAGAAAGGAGCTGCCCACTTCATCTTTCTAAAACTCAAAATATGCTGAAGCTGTCTGTAAAGTGGTTACCTACCTTGTTAGGAGATGGAGACTCTTCAAATTCTAGCTGTAGGATCTGATAAGGAATTTTAATAGCGTTGTAGGCTTTTTAAAATGATCTTGTTTTTAATGAAACTACTCCATAGGTAATAAGGAAAAAATAGCTTAAACCTACCTCTGAAAAATGATTTATAATATATATTAGAAAAGTTTCAATATTCAAGAAACAGTTTTAATAAACAAGTCTTTATTAAGCACCCATCATGTGTCAGGCATGTGACCTGGGTGCGTTATTTAAGGAGGAAGGAAAGTGGTGAGAAGAAGTTGAAGTCCCTGGCCTGATTAGCCCTAATGTCTAGTTAATAGCCATTCGCAAAATCCTTACCTATGTTAGTTCTTGTTTTACTTAAGGTACCTGGTACTCAAGACTACATCAACTAAGCCACTGTCTTTTGCTTATGAGAATATGAGAGACCCTTTCTAGGTGGGACCAGAATCATTCCCTGACCCAAACGAAGCAGTCTACTTCAAAGCCGGATATTCTTTATTTTTAAGAGAGAAAAGATAGCACCTGTCTTTTTGTGGCTTAGCTGTGTTTTAAGAAACAATAAGACTTCCTATTCCATCTTCCTATTCCTATTTCATCATCTGCTTCATCTGTCACCACTTACTGCCTTCTTTGAGAAAAATATAATGATTGCTGAAATACTGCAGTACTGGCTTTTTTATATTTCTGAATTAATTTTGGATGATATGCTAGAGAAGCTCTGTCATGATTCATACATATTTTACAAAATGCAGTGTGGGCTCTTGCATCCAAAACACATGGGTGAGTTCTTAGCTTTATGTAACCTATCTGTGCCTAGTCTCCTCTTCTAGAAAATGCGGAGGCCTGTAGTACCTATACCATGGGGTTACAGAAGTTCATACATTTTAAATGCGTAGAGTGATATCTAACCCACAGAAGTACTCGATATCTTGTAATTAATTGACTTAGTATTCTTATCATGTAACAACTGATGTTTAAAGATATTTGGATCTTTTTCTTTTTTCTGTTTTTCTTCCTTCCTTAGGCTGATATAATTTATTTTCATAGATCTTGTAGCTAAAAGAAATTTCAGGTATAATCTCGAGCATCATTATTTTTTCAGATTAGGATATTCAGACAGGAAATCACCGTGTGCCACACAGTCTGCAGCAGCTGATCTACAGTATCCAGACCTCTCTCATCTCCTCCTACCTCATTTTATCCTGCATCTTCTCCCCGCTTTACCACAGCACTGCCTGCTGAAATCCTACTCCCTGTGTGTTTCTCATGGGAAGTGGGGGAAATGCTCATCTGCAGGCAAAAAGCACCGTTAACTATCTGCTTCACCCAGTACCTTTCCCCAGGAAGCAAAAGGACTAATACATAGGGTGTTCTTTGGGCAGATGGTTTAGTTTTAGGTGGCTCACCTAGAAAGGTGATGTCTAGCTTTTGTTAAATATCTGAAGTCATGCTAATCCACGCTTATGTTAAAAGTACAAACTTTCCATTAGTTATAAATGCTGATTCCCTAAGATGTTAGGTCCTGGACTGTCTGGATTGCGTTGTTCTATTTTTGTTCATAGTCTTAAAATGTAAATCCTACAGTTTTAGAAGATTTCCCTAGGACTTAAGAGTCAGACTTATCTGTAAACATCAGTGTGCGTAAGGATGTGCCTGCTAGATCATACATCATTTCTTTTCTGTTTTCCAAATTTTTTTTTATATCTGAGGACAAAATAGAACAAAAGTTTGTTTCTAGAAAAAAGATTAAGCACATGTTTACAGTTTTATAATAGCTGTTTTCAAGTTTGGATGTAGATTTGAGCTCCAGCCAGCTTGCTAAATTACTGCCTCCCTGAGCGCTTTTCATCTTAGAGTTCTTCAAGAGTGGGGTTGGTGTTAGCATTCACTAAGAGTATCTGCTTTTGCCTTCTCTCTCTCTCTTTTTCTCTCTTTCTTTCTAGTTTGGTTGGTTGATTAATCTTTATTTGTTGATCAGTTTATGCTCAGCTTACCTATTATAGCCCTTTTCTTCCCATTAGCCAATACATTTTATAAACTTTAGTGTAATTCAAACCTGCAGACAGCTTGTTCATCATAATTAACAGTACTGGCAGTGATAAATTACAGACAGCCCAGATCAGCATAAACAATAAGACATTGCATTTAGTTAGCATAGCACTTACTTGCTGTTGAATATTGGACTTCAAATGCTTCCTTCTGCGTAGAGAACTTATGTAGAAAGCATTTGTTCTTCAAAATGAAGGCCACTGTTCCGTTCCTTTTATACGAATATACTGGAATTTTAGCTACATTGCTGCTATGAGGTATTTTTCCCCCTCTCCAGCCACAAACATAATATAGTTTGTGGCCTTTTCTCTCAAATTTCTATCTCGTAGGGAATAAAGGCATACTTTGTCTGGTGGTTCTGGTAGTGGCAGCAGTGGTAGTGAGAGAAATATTGGGAAAGTAAGCAAAAGCAGTGGGGTTGCGTGGAAAAACTTAGTTTTATGTAGAGAACTCTCTCACGGCTCCAAAACACATCACACATAGAACAGAACCTAAGAAGGTTCAGTTTATGAACTGAAGGTCTAGAGTAGCTTTCATTAAAATGTAAAGTCAGTTTTCTAGACAAGATTTATTTATACTAGAAATAATATTTTAAAGCAGATTTACAACTTAAAATTCAAATGAAATAACCCTTGAAGCTCTGTCCTTAAGTCTGTAAGCATTCGAGAAGCTTCTCGTTTTCCATACCTTTTGTCCGTAGCCTTCACTGTCTTAAGTCCCTTCCGTCAGTCGTCCTCAGATTAACCTGTTAGGTATGATGAGGAGAGACCTCACACAGGAGGCTCATTTCAGAGATTCTGAATATTTTTCATAAAGCTTCAACAAGTTCACTCGAAAATAGCAAATAAAGAGCAGCATAGAAGTCTGAGAGGTGAAAAGTGCTGACGATGCAAGCAGATAAATACCAGGTTCTCCATCTCATTTTTTGAGCTGTGGGAGAATTAAGGAAGGAGAGGCGGGGAAGGGAGGGGGTTGTTACAGCAGGATTTGTCGAAACCTGAAAGCTAAAAATGCCTTTGTGTCACTGAGTACAGAGGAGGAATTATCTGGGTGCTCACAAAAAGGCTTTCTTTTCTCTTAATGTTATGTTTAGTCACATAATTATAATTTATTTTTCAGTTCTTATCTATGTTGGAAGATATAGTTTATTATTTTAGGTCCTCAGTTAAATAGAAAAGTATGGTATGAAATATTTTTAACTAGGTTGTGCTTTGCAAATGATAGTTGAGACCGTCTTTTTATTCTGATGCTTGTTGACTGCCTGAAACCAAGATTCACAAATTTGTTAACTTTCAAAATAACCATTCAGAAGAAAAAATTTTTTAAATATATGTTTTTAGTAAAAGAAAAAAAGAAAGGCCGGCCACAACTTTTGACTAGAATCTTATCAGTAAACCTGCAAGTATTTTTTTTGCAATACCCTGAATTTTCTTGTTATTCCTTCTACTAACAAAGATTTTTGGAGTACACCTATATAAATTAAAGACTTAAGAACATGTTGTGAAGAAAGTCCTCCAAAATGATGTAATGAGACCTATCAGGTAAAACCGTGGTCAGATATTGAGGTTCCAGACCGTGAGTAAGGGGGCAGGTATATTTCACTGCCATCCTTTTGGGTTTTCATTTTTTTCACTTGGTAATTTTAATTCTGCAAGCTATAAATTCATATCCATTTTACAGAAAGAAGATAATTTTATGATTAGATTTTATGATCTGGATTTTTCTAGATTTTTTTTTGTAAGTTAGAAATCTAATATCTGTAGATTTGCTTTTTAGCCATAGTGTTTTAATTTTGACCTACAGACTTTCTTATTTCATGGAAATATATAAACAGTTCTATGTATAAATACTGGATGAAGTAGAGTTGAATTGCAGATGCTAATAGTAATAGCATTGCTGTATCAGAAGAAACCCCTCTAGATCCCTTCAGCATCCTGGCTTATTTTGCTCCTTGCTATGGCTGGCCATGCAGACACACCTTTGCTGAGGCTGACCGATTACATATGGAGGGATCAGCCTGCCCCCAACTCTGACCTCCAGCATAATGCAGCTCGCAAAAGGATAGATGGGTTAAGCATGCTTTAATATACACTTGTCTCTTTAAAACATTTTTGATTATTCTTCTGTCTCGATCAGAACAGTTATCCGATAAAATATTAGTTGCTTGCTTTAGAAGAGAAAACTTCTGAAATGGAAGTCACGTTCTTTCATTAACTATAGACCTTTAATCAAGGCAGGATTTCTTACATAAAAAAAAGGAGCTGGGAATGTAAAGGTGTATATAGAAACGTAACTCATCAACATTATTATCTGATTCTGATGTGGACATTACAGGGAATTCAATCTTTTAAGTTCATAGACTTCTCTAGATGACAACTTAGTTTAAATCTCTTGCCCTTCCCTCTCCCCTGAGCTCCCAACTTGTGTTTCTATCTGCCGAGCTGGCATCACTGATAGACACCTCAGACCTGTCCTGGCACAGGACTGAACTCCTGACCAGCTCCAAACCCATTCTCTCCCAGTTCCCCAAGTCCATTAACGGCAAACCCGTCCTTTCATTTGGCAGGCCCCGGGTCTTAAAAGTCGTCCTTTGTTCCGTACCCAACTTCCATTTAATCAGCAAATCATTTTGCATCTAACTTCAGAGTGGGCCAAGGACCAGCCCCTCTGAGCCCCTCTGCTGCCACCATTGAGGCTCCAGACCTCACGAGGACAGGCACTTCTGTCTGTCTTATTCATTGCTGATTCCTCTGTGCCGGGAGCAGTGCCTGGCACATAGTAGGGGTATAGTGAATATTCAATACATGAACTTAGAAACTGGTTTTGAGTGTATGAAGTAATGTTAATTAAACTGTAAATTATACTTGAATGATTAAAAATACAATTTTGTCTTTTCTAAACAGGACTAGAATTTTAACTAATTTTGCAACTATAGTTTTGTCATCTTGGTTAATCGTCATATCTGCCATTTATGAACTGCTTTCTGTATGCTAGGTACTATTTAAGAAGCTGTAGTATTAGGAAAACAAACCTGTGAGGTAAGAGCAATCCTCATTTTACAGATAAGAAAACTAAGATACAGAGAAGTTAAGTAACTTTTGCCTAAGGTCATTAAATGAGTAGGTTGTGGGAATGGGATTAAGGCCCAGAATATTGTGATTTTTGAAGCCCTTATATACCACATAACACTACCCACCTCCACTTAGGAAATAGAGTATTTCTGAGTTTCATTGTAATGAGTCATTTCTTTCTGTGTAGTCTTTAAAAGCTGCGGAAACAGATTAACCCTGAAAGCTCTGTGGCTTCACATGTAAACGTTTACTTCTCTCATGCAAAGTCCAGTCTGGGTCGAGCAACTCTGCAGTCTTGACTTAGCAGTCCATCTGTTTTCTTCTTTAACATTTTTTCATTAACCTATTTTTAAGAAAAAGTAGCATGTGATTCCCTTAATGTGTTGTGGTCCTTAGTGATGCTAATCCAGATATTCACACAGCTTTCCTTTTCTCTCTCAAACAATCAGCGATTTAACTAGTATTTTAGAAATACCAGTACCATACCTTTGTCTAGAACTTAACAGTCTATAAAGCTTGTCTGTTTTCCCTCTCTCTTCTCTCACTTGATCCCAGCAACAACATGTGAGAGAGACACTGTCATCTCTCCCCTGTGGAACCTGAGGGTCACTGCAGCCACAGGCCACACTTGCATTTCCTTTAACAGAGACTCGGAGACACCACTAGAGGCAGTGTGAGCCGTGGGGAGTGTGTTCATGGTGGGGTTTGTGGTCTACACAGAGCACTTCGGCTGTGGTGGGGAGGATCAAGGAGATAGATCATGGTTGGAGACAGAGAGACTCTTTGGGAAGCTGTTGTAATGGGAGAGATAAAACAGAACTACTCAAGTGGCCATTATAGGGATACTGCGCCCAAAACAGATTCAAGATAGAGGGTGTTCTTGAACTCTGGAAATATAATTGAGTATACATAATGCAGTCAAGGGCATACTCAATCTATTAAAAAAACCTCAACATGATATTATCTATATTTCCAGTCTATATTGACATTCTGTATTTTGAAAATAAATTTATAGAAGGGGCTTTGGGCTTGTATCTGTTCAGAATACTTTCAAGGGTCAGGTAACAGAAAGTCTAACTAACAGTAGATTAAGCTATAAGGACACTTACTGTTTGGAGGTCAGCAGTCCAAGGCTGGTTCTACAGTTTCAAACTCACGGTTTCCAGCTCATTCTGCCTTTCTGTTCCCTCACACTGAGCTCTCGGCTTTTCTTGGCTGCAAGGCGGCTGCCGGAACCCCAGCATCAGATGCACATTCTTGGAGAAAGGAAGAGGGAAGAGGGCCCGGCTGAACCGTAGATCAGGAGGCAAAGTATTCTTTCAGAAATCCCTTCCTCTATCTCCCTGACCTCTGGACTTTGCTTCAATGTCTTATTTTCCAGAACTGGCCTATTCGGAGAGGCTGGGAAGGTGTGTGTCTGGCTTTTCAGCCTCTATTTATTGCAGGGATTTCTGCTGGCTCCGGAGGTGTCACAGGGCTCCTTCAGTGCTTAGTGAATTGAGTCACCAGGGTTCGAATTGACCATCTGGGTGATACTCCCCCCAGCAACAGTGCTGCTTCCATAGGAGAAGCGACAGGCTGCTCTCCAGCCTGCGAGTCTCACTCCTGCCCATAGGGGGCGCCAGCCAGCTTCAGAAACACCCTGAGGCCCAGGCTCGGGCCCCAGCCCAAATTTAACTGGTCTGGGATGGCACCCAGTCATTATATTTTTAAAATGCTGCCCACTTAATTCTAATGAAACGTTGGGGTTCTGAATTTTAAAAACAAGTGTTTTTTCTCATTTGCTTTCTGTTCAACCTTGGAAATAATGATAGTTCAGAGTAAGATAAAATAGTTACCTGTTCCAGTCCCCAAAATTTAATTACTTAATCTTAAAATAATGTTTTTCTTCTCACCCAGTCTTAGGCTCAGCTATAAGCACAATCAGTCCATTATTTTCCTCTGTCTTTGTGGTCATTTTAGTTTTAAAATAATGCATTGGACTGTCCTAAAGACTTTCTTAACTTTTAAAATTGATAGTTTGTAGATTAGTTGATTATAGTGAGGACTTTGTTTAAAATGAAGGTGAATATTCCTCGGTTTATTTGTGTTCTCGAAAGTCTAATGAGGCCGTCCTGGGTGTCGACGTTCACAGCAGAGCAGGTATGTGGTTCTGCCTATAGGTTGCATTTCTATTTGCTCTATCATTTATTACCTCATTTTTACAACTTTGTGTTACTCCTTTTTATGTCTTCATGACAAAAGATCATGAGGATTTTTCTTCTGTGTCTTCATCACGTTATTTTAGAATATTAAGGTCTTCTAATTCTAATTTAGAATATTAAAGTCTTTGACTTTGTGGTAACATTTGCAGGATCAACCTAGTGTTTTCAGTCTCATAAACAGCATAAATATGTATTTGTTGTGGTCTTACCATGGCATTCTCTCTCTCCATTATTTCGAAGTGCAGGGCATGTTCTAAGCCATCTTCATTTGTTGGTGGCATCTGAGAGTGTGGCTGTCCCACCTTGTCCAGGCCTGGCCCTGCTGCTCAGCCCCCTCCCCCTCCCATCCCACCCTGTGACCCTGCCTTCTACCCAGCAGGGCTCTTCATATCAGCCCCAGCTCACACGTAGCGCTTCTTGGGTGGGTTCATGTGGACTTTGTGATTTTGTCAAATGAGAGAAGTTACAATCACTTTGAGTCATTTATCTTATTTATTGTTATAGCCCTGGTGATACACAGGGAGGACTGAGACCTCCCGGACCTCTGTGAGTTAAACAAGTAAAATCAGCATGTAAAAGATGAGACCCAGTAGCTACAGAATTGACCTTTAAAAAGACAGAATGTCTTTCAGATCAGAAACAGAAAGAGAAGGACAGCATTATCACATTTAGAGAAGAAATACCGCAGCAGAAGAAGAGCTGGTCTGGGTGCTGATAGCACATCCACTGAGAGAATCCAATACCTGGCACCAGGTCAATGAGCTGGTCAGGCTCTCCAGCCTGGCGCCAGTGGCCATTCCGAGCATCGTCTGTGTAACCCAATCTGATAGCATATCAGTGCACAACCCTAATATAATAGAGCAGGTATGGGTGGTTTCTATAAAGGAAGAGAATGTAACTGAAGGCACCTTGAGCGTAGTGTCTAGTCGATTTCGCAGTATTGGCTCATGGAGAGTTAATATATTTACAGCCATGTTCATTTATCCATCTTTTAATAATAATAATATCCCTGTACTGGCCAGCTGCCAAAAAGATAATAGCAGCAGCAGCATTTAATGAGTGCCTTGTGGCTTTGTTTAGAGTGAAACCACCTATGAGGAACTGATTAGTTCTGAGGCGCTGGAGTTTCTCTGGACCTGCCAAGCGGGGGGTCGAGGGGCAGACCCTGACTGTCGCTGCCACACCTCCTGCTGCAGCCACACTATGGCAGGAGCACAGGCCCGGGACAGTGGACACGGGGCACTTCCAGATGCTGCTGTTTCACAAACACCAAAGTTATGGTTTGTGGAAAACATCATGGTTTTGAAAGGTATTTTCCCTGTGATCATCTGAGACCTCGAGATTAAACAGAAAATCCTGATCCAGTGTTTGTTAGATTTTGTTCCTCTTGTGCTTTCTTTAGGATTAAGTATTCACCTCCCTGAAATTGTTTCATCTCTTGGGACCAAGAGACGCTGACTCATCTTGTTGTGGTTGTTATTACTAATAGGTATAAATTACATAGATAGGGATATGTACACGTACGTGTGTAATTCACACAGTAAAAACTCTCTGTGTCTCCATCTCCTCCCCCAACCCTGGGCATTCTCAGTTTTATTTCTCGTAGTGAGCTAAGGTCACTGTCATCTCTCGGCCTCAGCTCTTCCTACTGTTTGCGCTCTGAGAGGAATCACTGTGACTGCTTAAAATCTCTTCCTTTTTTATGACTCCAAGGAGGAAAAGAGAGAAAGCTGAAGATCTACAGGAGGAAAAAAAGGATGGGGTAGAATTTCTGCAGAAATTAATATTGTTACAGTAACACAAACAGTAAACTTTAAGGAAAGATAGGTAGGTACTGATTGACAGTGTGGTCAGTCTTCATTGAATACGTTACTGTGGAATATCTAGAAAGCTATTAAAGTTTTAAGGTTTTACAACTGAAATTCTGTCCTTAAATTGGGCTTGCCTGGAACAAGGATTACAGGCAGAATAAATCTATTCTGGGAAATTTGATCTACATATATATTTGTCAATATTTTATTTTTCTACGAAATATGTAATTATCATATCACAGGCATGGATGACTTGGCACCTTGTTATCCTTACCTGGGGAACTTGTAACTTCAAGGCCTGTAACACTCTACAGGGGACTGTCATTACCCTGGCATAGGTACTTGAAGAGTAAGCAGCTGTAGGTGGAGGACCCAAGCATCCCAGGGTGCTCATCCTACTGTCATTTCACCTGACACTGAACACAGCCGCATAAGCCCCTGTCCTCCTGTGTTCCATCAGGTGGTGCCAACAGCTTCCAGAACCAGCCAGATGCTTCCCGTTCCCGACCACCCAAGTCTGTCCACTTTGAACACTGAAGCCCTCTTGTGTTGAAGTCTTGAAGTCTTATGGATCATTCCCTGCGGTCGTTCTTGTTTCTCACCAGCCCTTCTGTCATCTCCCAGTGATGGCCATGTCTGGCCATCTTTCCTCTCTGCTGGCTTGTCCTTTAATGGTCTTTAGCACCATGGTAGTGTTGAAAGAGGACCCTTTCTTAGACGATGGCCAGTGTTGTTTCAGTACCTTTTCATGTGGTTGTGATTTAGTTCATTGGTGTATTATCATCGTCAGGAAGTGGGCCTTACGTTCTTTAGTATCCCCCACTTATCATGTTGATTAGGATCTGAGTTTTAATATCTGTGATTTAAGATTTACTATCTTCTTACCCCAGGTCCCTTGTGAGTTTCAAGTGCTGCTCTGAACTGAGGAGCATGCTAGACATCCTGACCTGGAAAATAGGACGTGTGCCTTGGGCCCATTATGGCCGAGGCTGCTAACATTGAGAAACAATCTCAGCTTGGTATAGCATTGATGTTATAAGTGGTTAGAGAGGCAAATATTAAATTATAAGCCTTTTGTTTGAAGTTTTAGTAGGTCATTTTGATATATTGGATAGACTGAGTTTGGAAAGGGGCTCGCTGGCAATATGAAACTAGAATATTTTAAGTGAACCTAATGCCTTCATATCAATTTCTTTTTTGTAATCAAGCCCTTTAATAGACTTAAAACTTAAGGAAGAAAAAAATAATGGTTGTAATTTTAAATAAGCATTCAATTATAAGTGAAAAGCATTTTTGTATCTGTTACCATGGTTACTAAGCAGCTTTCCTGTGGTTCTAGAGAAAATGGGCTGCCTCAATTCTCAGAAGTGGTTTTGGGGGAAGGGGTAGAGGAGAAGGTGGGAAGGAGGGGTCCCCCTCACCCCAGAAGCATGAAACATTACTGGAAAAGCTTTTTTGACACTGAGTTTTACAGACTCCTCCACTAAATAGTAAGTGTATTTGTGAGTGGGGGTTTTCTTTTCACTGTGATAGAATGTTAGCCAACTTAACTAGGTATCAGAATTGCATTCAAACTTTAAAAGTCTGCTGCTGCGGTTTACATGGGGTGCTTCTGTATTTGTGCAGGTTTTTAAAACTTAAATAAAGCAAATGTTAGACATTTCCTGTATTTGCAAACACTGACTGTATCTCAAAGGAATGAAATCAGGCAAAGAAAGATGAGGCCCAATTTTAGAATCTAAGGAAGCTGGAAGTGGCAGCTTCTGTGCCGGAAGGAGATGCTTCGATCCCTGTTTGTGCCTTTGGTCTTAACAGTATTTGAACAATAGGTAGAGTTTTCATAATATTTCATGGGCTTAGGGTTGGGTGGGGTTACATTTCCTCTCATGTTTTGCGAAGAGATTATTTTCTCTGGAGACCAGCAGGCTGTTGGGTCACACCTGGTGACTGTAGAAGGATTCCTGTTAGAATTGGCTCCAGGTAATTTGGGAGAATTGGATTGAGTGGGTTGGAGGAGATGAGTTGGAGAGGGTGGCAGAAGGAGAGTTCGGGACAGGAGTGCCAGTGAGCTCAGGTGGTGGAAAGGGCAGGGAGAGGCAGCAGGGGGACAGTTCAGGTGGGTGGGAAGGAGTTGTTCACATTTAAGTCACTATAGCGTGTCTCGGGCTGCCGCGGCCACTCTCCCCACTTGCAGGACATCTCTTCTTTTTCCTTCCACACAAATATGCAAGGTGAAGCCACCTTTTCTTCTCTGCCTAAGCAGTGCTGCCGCCCCACTTAAACCCTTATGTCCCCTCCCTGCTGCCTCATCTTCTGCAGTCCCTGTCTTCTCTGCGACCACAGACTTCTCCAAGACCTATGGACCCTGTTCATGGTGTTTTCTGTTAAGGTCTTAAAAGTCCTGGCCTTTTTTTAATCAAAGCATTTCATTTCCTGCAGGAAGTACTTATTACTAAATTTGAAGAAACTGATTAAGCAACACATGGAACATAATTTAAAAATTTATTAAAATGGATTAAGAACGTTTAGCATTGTATTTAGACAGTCACTATTCGTAACTACTCTTGCACCGCAGGATCTTCACTAAAGTAGTCTGCAGGCTGGTGGGCATTTGCGGGGGGCAGTGCGGAGGCCTCTCCATTGGCAGCTCTCTGCTGAACGGAACAGTCTCAATGTGTGCCAGCCCACAGCACCCTACGATCAGAGTCGAATCCTTCTGATTTCATCCAGTAGGTGTAGCTGCAGCTCATCTGAGACCTTTGGGGACAAGATCAGTGACTGGCCGTGGATGGGGATAAGGCTGGTGCTGGGCTGGCCACACAGGTCAGACTCCTCAGCAGAAATGCTGCGGGCTCTTCCGAGAGCCCTGTGGGGCCACCTGGGGCTAAGCACATTTTCCATCGTTTTCCTTTTCTTTTCTTGTCCACGGAATCGGAAATCATATGCAGTCATTTTTCTTTCACCCTAAAAAATAAAACAACACTCTCTCATGCTCATATATTTTAGGCCATTTTTAAGGAGTTTTGGTGCCATAAGGATATTTAGAAGTAAGTCCCCCCTAAAGAAAATGATTGCCTCTACGGGGTTTAAAAAATAGAATTCCTTTTGAAAAGCAGGAGGTACAGCCCAGACTCCCATAGCCTGTGTCGCGTCCGTGTGAGGTGCTGAGTGGCAGGGTCACAGTTCCTGGAGAGGGAGGCTTTGTCAGTGACGGAGAGACTTCCCAGCTCCCCGATCGTGGTCTCTGAGGCACGTGTGTCTGTGTGATAACTGTTTTGACTGCATTTCTCTCTTGGTCTTTACTTCCAATATTTTTCCTTTGTTATTTTGAGTGTATCCTTGTGAATCACCATAAGTCCATTTAGAGTAAGGCAGGGTGTAAGTCTGTCATCAGATATGCCTGAAAAGTTTTATCTTCCAATAATTAAAGAATCTCAGCAGCTGGTAGCAGCTTTTTAAACACTATCAGTGACATTTTTTGATGGTTTTAATTTCAATCCTGCCTGTGCCTTCTGGGGCATTTAAACTTGCTACCAGAAAGTTGTGTGGCTGTCACACTATGGTCATGAATTCGGTCCAGCTGATTAATCAGTGTCTGTACCCAGAACAAGTGGGGTCCTAATTGATTCCCTTTCTGGGGAGTTTAGCACTCAGTGGTCCCTGGGGGCCCGGCTGCCTTCTTTCTCTGTTTTGGAGCCCTGACTTCTAGTCAGAACTGCTGCCGCCTGCTTTTTTACTCACACAGAAGCTAACTAAAATATTCTAACGCTGTTATCTGCCTACTGACTCTAACGATTATTTGGATTGATTTTAAAAGGACATTGTAAAACTCATTTTTAAATTAAGTGATCAGCAAGCATGGGTCTAGTGGATGTCGTTATAGAACAGATGATGCAGCCAACTGTGATTTCTCTGAGTCCCCTCACATCCAAAATGTAGCATCTCACACACCCAGAGAAGATGAAACAGAAGTACACAGAAAGGTTTGTTTATGAA
The DNA here is from genome assembly GCF_027409185.1 of Cynocephalus volans. Lineage (NCBI taxonomy): Eukaryota > Metazoa > Chordata > Mammalia > Dermoptera > Cynocephalidae > Cynocephalus > Cynocephalus volans. The sequence goes on along the minus strand of NC_084464.1, from coordinate 153,616,048 downwards.
AACCATGCTTTCAACAGCCCACCCTCCCGTGATTTACAAAGATAAATTGTTTAATCACATTATGCCACGTCATGCCACAAAATGATACATGTTTGCTTATAACCAAGGTGGACGTGGGAGTGGTGCACTTCACTCCCTTGATACAGCCCAAGATAGAGCAGCCGTTCAAGCTGGTGGATAAAGTTGTTCAGAACGTATTTCAGTTCAAAAGGAAATACTGCCATCGAGGGCTTGGGTAAGAATGCCTTCTCTCCCTTTCAGCAGCAGTCTTTATAAAATCCTCATTTGCTTTTAAAGAGTAAGGACTTTGATTTTATGACACTTAAAGCTCTCTGTGAATATGACTCTTAGTTCAAATCCTGTGCGAACAAAACTTGACCTCTGGTTACTAGAGGTGGGAAAGGGGGAGGGGAGCGGGGCTAGGGAGAAATTGGGTGAGGGACACAGCAAGTAATTACCATTTGTAACGACGACTCTGCTGGTAGTATTGATTCAGTCATCACATACTGTACACAAATACTGATAGTCAACTCTGTACCCCAGAAATATGTATAATCGTTTCAATTAAAAAATAAAATTTAGAAAAAACCTCACTGAAAGCAAAACCTTAATTTAACCTCAGATGCCACTTACAGGTTTACTTTGGTTTGATAATGAGAACGAAGATATTTCAAAAAGTTCATGTTAAGATGGTGTTATCTTTCAATTCTATTTTCCCACGAACTTTTTGAAGTTCCCTTGTACAACTTAAAATTGACAATTATGCAGTTAATGATGATCCTGTACTGGGGAGGTCGTTTCTCAATCAGGACTCAGGTGCACATGGGTTTTTAAAATTCTTTCTCCTGAGTTGCTGTATCCTTTCTTTGAGACGAAGTTAAACACACGTGAGAACTGGAAGCAAATATAACTTCTGAGCAGCCAACACAATGTCTCAGAGTCTTCACACCAGCACAGTTTCACTTAACAGGAGCCTCTGCCCTGAGCAGGCGCACGGCCCAGCACGAAAACAGGCCAGAACGTAGCAGTGTTGAGTCCGCCTACCAGGTAGGCAGGCCCTGAGGTGACCGCAGAGCCATTTTATATCCAGCAGGAGTCAAGAGAGTGCCCAGTTTAAGAAGGCAGGGAAGTACGTGCATATTTTTAAAGATTTCCATCCAACATAGTTCAGCTGTTTAAAAGGGCTCAGCTTTACAGGCACACATTCCTCATCTCCTAAAACCTCCTTACACAGCTAGCTCCCTTTTAATTGTCTTTCTGGTCCTGTGAACTGTCCCCCTCAGCACATGAAATTCCTTAGGTGCTGCTAGCCAGCTGCATCCAGAAATCATTGCGATCCACAAAGCCCATTCTTGAGGATTTATTTCAAGGACTGACGTTAAGTCCTCAGCCCTCCGTTTGACCGTAATTAAGCCAGTGTCATACCTCGCCAGAGAGTTCCCACTTCTCCAGCAGAGACTTAAGGTGCAGCTACCACTGGCCATGGGGGTACTAATCAGAGTGAAGGGACCCTTGTAACTGCCACAGTCCAGCCAGTGGAGCACAGCTGGATGTCAGCTCACATCCTTCACGCAGCATACGACCCATGCAACTGTACGTGACAGCCCCGATTTGTGGGGAAAGTCACCAAAAGTCCATCCTCCTTTTGGAAATCCTGAAGTTGGTCTGAGCCTAGAGCTGGCCCTGTGGCTCCAAGGCAGCCCTCGAGCTAAGTGACGGGCCCCATTCATTTCACACACACAGTCCTCTGTACAGACATGGACCAAACATTACCACCCCCTTTGACCTGTTGGTGTCCTTCAGTGGTCATGTGGGTCCCAGGTGTTAGAAACCATCATCAGGCCCTTGTCATGAAACTCAACTCAAAGATCTAAGTCACCTCATCGTTAAAGTGTGAGGAACATGCAGTTCTTTGTTGAGAGGACCATCAGCCTGTAAGAAAAACTCCATCTGCACTGGCCATGTCATCTTCCAAGCCCTTTGGCATGAGCTCCGTAGAGCCTCTGAGATTGAGAGGAAAAAATTAAATCCCGGGCTAACTTTGCAATATTTTTTAACAGTTCCACTGTTAATTTTAAAACAATGATTCATTTGGTTAGATGAAATTTAAAAGGCATATTTCAAATAAGTTTTAAAGATGTTTCAAAAATATCTCAAAGAGGAGAATAACTATTTGTATTTTTACATCAACTGTTTTCTAACTTTGCAAAAAAAAAAAAAAGAGTCACTCTGTGGAGAGTTCCAAAGGCTGAAATATTTAAATTTAAATTACAGAGAATCAAAACTAGCAATTTGTCACAAAAGAAATAGACAACTTTCATATAAAAATATGAGGCAGCTTACCCTTGCCATAAAGATACATGTATCAGTTTAGCTTTGGAAAGTATTTTCCCATTGTGGGCACACCTTGCAAGTCACCTAGACCTACCTGCCTCTGGTGGTGGGTGGGACCTATTGCCTGGTGGGTAACTAAAGAGGCTCCAGCAGCCTCTGCCAGTCCCTTGAGGTGTCACTTGTCAGGAACCATGTCATTCTTAAATGATGTTTGGAAGAAATATCATGATTTGCATAATTTAAGTACAATATTGATTTTTTTTTTTTTCCCTTCCCGCTAGAATGTTATTCCCTGCAGCACAGCGCTTAGAAAGCACTGGAAGGCTGTTACAGTGGGCAGATATAGACCCTACTCTTCGGCCCTGCCAGCTCTCAATTGCACACTTTAAGAGCCTCTGTGATGTATACAGAAAAATGTGTGATGAAGACCCACACCTCTTTGCTTATAATTTCAGAGAAGAACTCAAGCAAATTAAAAACAATAACGCAGAAAAAGAGCATGACGAGGACAATCACAGACTCTAGCTGCTACTTTACAGGCGAGCAGCGTACTGGACATTGATTTTCACAATGTGGAGCTTCTTAGACGTGTACTCGGTTGTCTTTACAGAATGACAATAAAAATACTAATGACCAGATGTGACTTATTTTCCTTTTACTGTACACCTTGGTAGAGAAATAAATATCAAATAAGATACAGTACAAGCTTTCTTTTAATATATATACTGCATAGATATGACATGTTTAGTATAAACAGCATCTATTACAATCTTACAAAAATGAAATATCTGCACATTGTGCCCCTAAACCACATTAAAATAAATATGCTTTGAATAAAGCAAAAACTAACAGCTCAAAGAAAATGCCCAGAGGATTTTTTAAAAAAACAGACCCTTTTAAAAGCAATTAATCACAACTTCCCCAATCTTTTTCCACATAACTTAAAATTATTAGAATGCAATTTTATTTTAAGGATTCTAAATCATTTTGATACCTGCTCAAAAGGGATATAAACTAAGTGATTTATAGAGTCTGACCAGTTTAATCTAGTTTTCTGATCCACAATAAATTAAAATAACTTAAATCTTTACAACTATTTTGTAGGAAAATGTGTACTGCACAAAACCCAATAATGAATAGTTTTTCTGCAACTTCTACTTTACCACCAGTTTAAAAGGAAAATAAGCAATTTCACCCATATCTGGATTGAACTGTACTACGATTTTCCATGGCTCTCTGTTTCATAAAAACACTCCTCATTGACAACTGATGTTAAACTCTGGACACTGAATTCTCGCCCTAGAACAGAATTTAGATCAATGTTGCCATTTTCAGATTGACTGTCAAGAGACTGGTGACGAGTCTGTGCCTTCAGCAAAGTCCCTCTGTCCCTCTTGGTGCTGTTTGCTTTTCGTTTAATGGGGCAGAAGTGGCCCCGGACCAGTTTGGGCTGCTCTCCCCCTTTCTGGCCCTTGCCCACCTCCGTGTCCGGCTGCTGGTCAGCCAGGTGAGCATCGGGGTCCTCGGAAATTCTCAGTCTCTGGAACTGAATTTCAATGTCTTTGGTAGGGCTGCCCTGGTTCAGAGTCTGGTGGTAGTCATCATCTTCATCACTCAGAATATCACTCTCTTTGACGAGATTGTCTGAAAATCCTGCCAGGCCTGCGTGTGGGCACTTCCCAGGTGACACGCCCTTTGAGTCAGGCCTGCTCTCGGCCGTGTGGCCACCGCTGCTCTGGGTGCCGCTGCTCAGGCTGCACTCGTCCGAGTCCAGTGAGTGGCCCTTGCCAGTCTCACCGGTCCACTCGCTGCTGGAGGAATTCTTGAGGACCTTTAGAGACCTGGATGACGCTGCAATGAAAAAAGCACATTTCCCCTTGTGATACAGAAACAGACTATACACAACGTGTAATGTTTGCCTTGTGGTTTATAAGGTTTAACATTCTGATTACTTAAGATTTTTATCAGCTGACTACAATTATTCTGGTATTTAGTCAAATCCTCCTATTTAGTCAAAATCCTGGTATTTAGTCAAAAACATGCAGACACAAGCATGGAAATTTTTTTTTTTTATGTTTATTTGAAATTGTGAGTTGGGAGACAGTATTTATAGATTACTGGAGCTCAATTATTTAGACAGAAGAATAAACTATAAACTCTTAGAAGGGTTAGGATTCTTATTTTTCCAATGAATAAACTGAAAAATTAATTACTAATCTAGGTTCCTTCCTTAAAGTATTTTGTAATTTGATAATCAAGATTGCACTATTTCTATGCATACCTTCTCACCTTGTTTATTTCCCTTGATGCTCAATTAAAAGTAGAAAAATGTTCTTTATCTCTCATGAGAACTGTCTCTGCTGGAAATTCTAAGCAACTTTCAGAGATTTACTATTACGGATAGGTAATCATGAGTGTGTGCTTGTTCAACTCCATTCTCTTGGACTGAAAGGGAAAAGGGCGTGCTCAGTTTGTTTCTACAGACAATAGCAGCGTACTATTTTTCATGGCCATAACTTATTTTGACAAAAGAGAAAAAATTGAAAACGTGCAGTAAATCTGAAGAGGTCAGACTGACCAAAAAAGAAAAAGAGAAGTTATCATACATTTTGGAAGACTAGAAACAAGAACAAAGATAATAACAAAATAATTAATACAGAAAAAAGGTTCTATCCAGGGTTCAATCCCTGTACCGGCCAGCTGCCAAAAAAAAAAAAGAAAAGGTGGGTGGTTCTAAAAATTTAAGCTGAAGTTTTAGAAACAGGCAGAAAGTTTAAGAACAGTGTGATTTGGAATGTTTGCCTGCTGACATTGATTGGGTAAAAAGTATATTAGGTTTCTTGATCTTAATTCATTGAGTATTGACTTTTTAGATACCTGGCACTGTTCTGGGCACTGGGAATAAATACTGCACGGAGGAAAACAAAGTCCCTGGACTCACGTGCATCTTAGTGGAAGAAACAAATTAAATGTTAAGTCTGGACTGTGTTAGCTGGTGGTAAGACAAGGGATTTGGAGTTGCGGATGGTTGTGTTTTATAAAAGCACGTCTAGGAGCACGTAGCATGTTTAGGTCTCAAAAGGAAATAAAATCACCACTGATCATTTACAAAGTGATGACTTACAGTTGTATTATAAGGGCATATATCCTTTTGGGGAAGCTCACAGTTTTTCTTAAATAAACATCAGGCTAGCAAAATTCTCACCTAATTTGGCCGAAACAGGAATTCGGTTCTTAAGAGGTACCAGGCGATCCTTACATGTTTTCTCCAGTGGTAATTCACACTTTATGTGACGCCTGAAGTTTTCCCTCAGAATAGAACGAATCACCTTAACGATGTTGGTTTTGCTTTCACTGTCACTGGGGAGAGAGAAACAGCAGGAGTGTCCAAGCATTCATCCCACTCCCACTCCACGCCCTCATGCTCCTGTTACTTTTGTCAGAGCGGCCTTGCACCTTCTAGGCCAGACTGACAGCAAACCACCCGACCTCTGTGTGCCTTGGTTCCCTCCCTTACAAAATGAGGTGAGAATTGATCATTCTAAGATCTGGACATTTAATCAATGTATTTTCCTACTAGAGCCTCTGTTACCTTTTGGGGGTGGATGGATGTGACACTGATGTCATCAAAATTCAGGAGGGCACTGAAAATGAACTCCCTTTCTTAAGAGAGTTCATTATTTTTTCTATCTTTTTTAATTCTCTTATTTCCACTGGTTTTAATTTTTGGAAGTCAGTAATACCTGCAACACAACTGAAAGATGGTTTCTGGCCGTCCTTCTATTTCTGACTTTGTATGGATCAGTTCCCATATGGAATTATTTTCTGTCCCTGTGTAAAAGGAAATGGAAACAAGAATCTACAACTTTGCAAAAAATGCTGTGTGGTTAAGAACACTTGTGAAGTTTAGAACTCAGGATTTAAAAAGTGAAATAGTCCCAGCCCTGCCTCACCATTTTCTTCTGTGGCTCATTCTATCTATGGTTTTCACAGACAGTTACAGAAAGTGAAACTCCACCGGGTTACTTTTTACTTTTCCTGCTGAAGTTTTCCACCCATCTGAACCTTTCTCCCTAACCCTAGATCCCATCCCTGTGCTATTTTTCAACCCTCCTTTTGGAGGTCTGCCCATTCCTTGAGGTGAAACAGGCCAGCCCCAAATGCAGCCACATTCTAGGAAACACGAGCACTCCTGACAAAAATGAAGCAAGGCTCCAGACTGGCATCGCATGCCTTTGCCTGCTGGCCCTTTCTATCACCAGAGACACTGTCCCCAAACATGGTTATTCTGGAAGCATCTCTGAACGTTTTCCAAGGTCAAAAAAAAAAATTTTTTTTAATAACACTTGCAATACTGCCTAATCTTAAGGAATTATCTGATGTATTCTAAATTTGTTAAAATGTAAGTGTGTGGACCTTTGTTTCTTTAACAAATTTTAGGGTATCAAGAATATTAGGCAAAACGAAAAATGCTAAAAACTACTGATAGTGAAAATACGGAAACAATGAAGAGAGGCATTGGGTAAAGAAAACCCCCATCCACTGCCATTTAATTTCTCCCAAAAGTCTGTAAAGAAACATCAAAACAACCTCTCTTGTCCTCATTTTCCTTACCTGTAAAATAAAATACACCAAAAGTATCCCCAAGATCTTTTCCTACTTTTTCATTCCACAATGCAAGTAAGTCTCCTTGAATGCTTTCTCTGACACTGCACTACATGAAAGTTACCTGCTGTGTTCCCCAGTCTGACTTGAAGCGCAGATATGGGGATCAACCAGCGGAATTTAAATGGGTCCAAGTCAGCAGAGCTGTGTGCAGGCCGGGAATTTGAGGGCTGCAATACAAAAGCCCGCCAAGAAATGTGTTAAAGCAAGCTCTCACCCAGAGAAGATGCATGCACAGTGAATGGAAGCATCATGTTCTCTCTACGTGCAAGGCTCTGTGCAGCTGTGTGGGTGTTCAGGGCACAGAAATGTGCCTGCACAGGTAGGCATCCCATTCTCAAAGACCTCTCGGGCTCCAGGGGTAGGATGGAGGCGCCATGCGGGAGCAGAGAGTTCGGTCTCTAAGCAGGAATGACAGCCACACCTTCCGGGTCCCACGTTCCCTCTGAATGCAAGCTGATGGCTTACAGTATCCACAGCTAAGCTTTTTGAGTAGAGGTAAAAGGCGTTTTAAAACAAAGTTATATGGACTCTTATGTGTATGGAACAAACATGGGCCATTTGCAGGGATATAAAAGCTGATTTTCTGTGTAGACCCTTCATATGTATTTGTCCACAGCTTCTAAAACCGACATCTTTTGTGGGGAGACTCAGAAATGCCCTGAGTATGTGATTTGGTTGGTTAACTTCAGAATAAGTAATATCAGTAAGTGAGGCCTTGGTGCTCAGCAGGCTTTTCAGTTCAATATTAATAGGAAGGTACAGTCATCAACAGATAGTTTAATTAAAATTATTTCTTGTCTTACCAATTTCTTTTTCAGTTTGCAGTTTTCTTTATAAACCAATATGACAGCTCTCTTAAAAACTAAAGAAAGGAAAAGAGAAAAGTCATTATTTTATCCAAACTCTTCCAACGTTAAACTAGAGCTGAATGTTTTAGTAGAACAAAGCTCTTGGGATTTATGAATCCCTGAGCTCCCACTATGCCAACACAAGACTGAATAAATGGTACTTCCTTCTGCTCATATTTGAACTATGCAGAAGTACCTGCTTATTTAAAGCTGTTATCTGAAGTAGATCCCAGCATTTTTTAAATTCTTTGTTTCACTGAAACATAGCGTTCAACTCAGTGACAGTCTATACTTTTGCTCTCCTGACTCTCAGAGAGAACTAAGACATCTTGAAATGAAGCAGACTATTGAGATAGCAGGTTTCTAAATAGCCTCAGGAGATCTGTTCCTGTAATACCCGGCCTGAGCCAAGCAGCATAAGGGAGAAGAAGATGATGCGTGTGCAGAGCCACAGAGTTTTAAATAGTTGGAGGCTGTGATAAGTCACCAGCCATTACAGTAGTTCTCCTAACTCCTTTTGGAAACCAGGAGTTAGCTGGACTGATGGGGTTAGTGGAGTTCTTCATTATGGCCAGCCTCTTTAAGTTTACATTCTTGTGAATGGAATACTAACCAAATACTGTGAGCTCAAGGTCCTTTCTGACTTTGCCTAGAGAGAGAAATGGATTCAACCACGAAACGGTAGAGTGCATCAGAAGTTCCCCCATCGAAAGTTCTGTCACCTAGAGTGTAAAAAGAGGAGACACTGAAGATGTGAAAACCCCTGGAGTAGACTGTCTCGTGTCAGATAGTGAATCACATATATATGGCCATTGCTAAAACACAAGTATATTCTGTTTGGTTTTTATGGTCCCTATAAACATGAGGCCTTAAATCGTGAAGGTTTTGATAATAGGAGCTAAGCATCAAACTGTTTGACAAATAACATAAAGGTGAAGACATCTTGCTTCAATGCACACATATGTAGGTAAGACATGCCTCATGACCACTCATTTGCATAACATTCTACCACAGCATTCACAATCATTCAAAGCGCCTTTATTAACTTTCAGCACAGGATCTAGTATGTTTACCACCTCTAATCCATAAACTACGTTAGGCCTGCTCATAAAAAAAAAAAATCAACATTAAAACTGCCCATAATAAAAAAATTAAACTCCATATTTTTTCTCTTCTTGCCATCTTCTACTTAAGCTATGTTGCTTCTTGTATGCAGGCTTTAAAAGCATGAGATTACAAATTTAGCAATCAGACAAACAAGAAAAATATACAAAATATCAAGTTCTACTTGAACTAATTTTATTAGCAAGCAGGTAACCACCAAGAGAAGCCCTTGCTTCTGTCCATACTCCGGTCCCTGCTTCCTTTCTGCACCCTGCTGTGTGCCAGCCCAAGCCTCCCACATCTGTTCTAGCCTCTGCGAGTTGTCCTGCCTGGTGCCCTGGGAAAGGAGGAAGGTAGGCATATAAGCTCAATGACACTACTTCCTTGCTTTCGTTTATACAATGTTAACATTGCATAACAATGTTAAGACCAATGTAGTTAATTTTGCATTACACTTATACCTAAATTGTGTGGTTTATTATGTGCATTAATATCAAGAAAACTGTACGTATATTCTCCCCCAGGAAAGTCCTAACAGGGCAGCCTAGTCTGGAAGGTCAGCTAAAATGCAGTAAGCATTAGGCCTCCCAGAACCCCAGGCTTCCCAGACCTCCTTCTCCGTCCCACTCTGCTCTGCTACCAGCTGGTCAAACACGGTCCCATAATCCTCATAGATCTTCTGCATCTCATTGATGTGGCTTGCTACTTTTTCCATTGCCTTCAGTGCTTCTGCAAAACATGAAATCATTTACTTTATCATTTTTGTTTTAAATCTTATCCAGTGGCAGTCATAAAAGGACTCAAGATTCAAGCCAGGGTTCGAGACAAGTACTCACTAATGGCAGCATTGTTCAGGTATAGCTCACAATAATCTAGTCATCATAATAAAGAACATTAAAATTATCTTCCACCTCGAATTCTCTTTCAAATGAGGCAGAGTATAAGTAAAAAGTATCACTAATAATTAATAACAGCTAACATTTATTGAATACTTTCTACTTGGTATGTACCATGATAGATGATTTGCATAAATCTTCTCATTTAATCCCCAAAATAACTCCATGACTGTAATCAATTGCAGTTTAAAGATGAGAAAACTCATGTGCCAAAAAACTATTCTGCCAGAGTTCCAGAGAGAAAAAGACTGGAGCCAGAATTCAAACCTGAGACTGGCTGGTCTCAGGACACCAGCTTTTGAATTGTGCCTCTACCCCTGGGAACTGGGAGCTACAGCAGTTTTGTAATTAGAACTTACAAATGCCCTGGGCCGAGCCCGTGGCGCACTCCGAAGAGTGTGGCACTGGGAGCACAGAGACTCTCCCACCGCGGGTTCGGATCCTATATAGGAATGGCCGGTGCCCTCACTGGCTGAGTGCCGGTCACGAAAAAGACAAAAAAAAAGAACTTACAAACGCCCTGTAAATGACTCATTGACAGAGCACTTGTTTGCATTTATACATGGTTTTTATTTATAATTTTCTACAAGGGCATATAAGGGACAAAATGATTTCATCAAAGTCAAAAAGCAGAATTTCAGGTTACCTCCAAATTCAGTATTTTTCATACTTTATTCTTTCAATTCAGTATTTTTTATTTTATTTATTTATTTTTTTTGCAACTGACTGGTATAAGGACCCGAACCCTTGCCCTTGGTTTTATAACACCATGCTCTAACCAGCTGAACTCACCAGCCAGCCCTGATTTAGTGTTTTAATTCAATCTGGAGGGAGGTTTAGAAGGAAGATTTTTAAACAGGTTAACAGTTTTTTAGCCCTTTTAAAGATCATCTTAATGTAAAATTAATTTTTTTACACAGTATTTGAATGCTGATCACAATTTGTATCATTTACTTGTAGAATTTAACTGTCATATAAAAAAATTCTTTGTCCTTATTGCTTATGATACCAAAGTATGCTCATCACGGAAAAAAAGAGCCAGTCTAATTTCCAGTCTTCTTAGAGTTTATTATTCAGTAATACTAACATGTATTAATAAGTCTGTTTCTCTCCCCAGGAATTTTATTAGAGGTGGCATAACTGGATCTCCTAGTTTTGATACATAGAGAACAAATCACTTTTTCTCTCTCTCATCCAAATAAAGCACCTCTTTGAGGGATACTCTATTTACTATCAAACTGCAGGGGCTTTGTGTTTTTGACAAGTTGTATCTTAGGCCAGTAATTTCAGAGGTTACAAACAATAGATAACACATCAGCATCAACTTTAAAGAATAATCTGTCAATGGGAGTTTGGTTCAGAGTCAAGCTCTGCTTAGAGATCTCCACAAGGTGGAGCCTCACCCAGCAAATCTGATCAGCAGCAACTAGGCTGCAAACAGCACAAAACTTAGGTTCTGGCAGCACTGTTTACTAGCCAAGTGATCTGAGGTAATTTACTTCAACTTACTGAGCTTAAATCACCTTTTTAAAAAAATGAATTAGAATCCAAAGATTTGGGGACTACTCCAATCATATTTTTTTTTAATCAAAGTCTAGCTATTTTCACATATTAAAATTATATCTAAGATTAACAACTGCAGTACTGAAAAGTGACTTGGAATATACTACCAAGCAGGGGAAGAGGTGAGCTCTCAGGCCCAGAGAGTGGCATGCAGTCCCATCACAACTCATGATCCCCGCATCCTTGAGGTGGGCATCAGCAGCCTTACCTGTCAGGTGATAGTGCTCCTCACTGTCATGGTCTGTCAAGGACACGAGCTCCTTGAGCAGCAGAGGGTACTTGAGCACTCTCTGGACAGGCTTGATGAGGTAGGACTCCAGCGTGGAGGAGTGCTGCTTGGTGGGATTCCGGGCATCCAGAAAAGCCTTGAAGGCTTTATCAGTTTTAGCTGCAAGCAGATGGATAAAAGACCCTTATTGGAGCGCAGTGGGACAAATTAAATTCTACTTCATTTATCTTTTAACAGGTATAGATCATTTCTTTCTATAGCCCTAATACCATCCTTTAATAAAAACCCAAACCCATCAGTGGGTCAAGCACCAAGCTCTCAGTGTGGGCCCTGGCGTGACAGCCTGACAAGCCCCACGAGTGAAGGGAGTTTCTTAGAATGCCAGAGGAACACGGTCCACACGACAAAGAAGAACACTGAGTAAAATGCATTTAATGTCTGACTTAAAGACACATTTCACACAATTCACGCATACCACAACAGCTTTTGTTTTAAGTGGCCTAAAAAGTGAGTTTTGAACAATTCATAAAGCCACAAAACAGTGTTATCTAGACTCCACCATACCTCACGAAAGATTCGTACAGAAAGATAAACCAGTGTTTCTTCCACTCGCCTAGCACTGGTGGTTGTTTATTCTGTACATTTCAGGGCTACTTGAAAAGCAATATATTTGTTCCTTTAAAATAACTTGACAAACACCACAGCCTGCGGCCTTCACCTCCACAGCTCCAAGCAAACTTTCTCCCATCCAGAGCCACAGCTCCCTCCCACCACGTGTGGCACAGGACCCCCTTGGCAATGAGAACTGCCTCTGTTCAGTGTCTGAGGTCCATGAAGGGTGCACACAGGAATCCAGGTGCATGTTGTTCAAGTGCCAGGGGACACACCAGCTGCTGCTTTGGATTCCACCAGTTGGCATTGGTTAACCAGCTGTTTGGGATGTTTAGAATGCAGCCAACTTGAATACCCTTACTTGGCATTCTGGTACAAGGGCAAAATCTACAACATCCAGGAGATGCACTACCATTCTGAATGTGATTGCCAGACCAAGTGGATGGTGAGATGGTCCTTCATCTTTATGCCAAAGGAGGAAGTGAGTGAGCCATTGGCATGCTTTTATTTCACTACAGACCATCAATAAGAAGATGTTCATGGAGGAAACGCCAATGGAATCAGAGCTCTGTTAATGCAACCAGAGAAGATGGCTTTTGGCTGGGTCTTGTTAACGTGAAGCACTACAAGACTCCATTTTTTAAACTTGGGGCTTTTATTCTGGGATACTATGAAGTTCTGGATTTAAACCACATGGCAAAGCTCCATCAGTGGAAATGGTTAAACACTATCAGTGTCAGGATAAACCGCTGGCCCACCATGACAGAGCGGAGAGAAAGAAACACTGAAGAGCAACCTTGGAAAATGTGAGTTTTTCCCATTTCCACCAAAGAGAATTTAATTCCACTTCACACACTTCTTGTGAGTCTGGTGGTGGTGGTTTGGTGATAGTTTGTAGTGGCTCCTCAGGCTTAAGAAGAAGGTTAACAAGAAAAAAAAAGCCATGCATTCATTTCTTTCTGCCCCCATCCAGGGCTTACGGTTGAAAGTTTTTAGAGAAAAGAATTTGGTGAGAGAAGAATCCAGATGTAGTTTAATAGCGAAGTGGCACATCGCAAGCAACATCTCTGCTCTCAGGGACTTGTGTTCACTGCTACTAGTAAACAAGATTTTCCCTTTAATACCTGCCACTTTCAAGGTCAAAAATGGAGCATAATACATTAAAACTGCATTTACCCCTACTTGTTAAGTACAGATTTATCCTTTATTAACAGTTAAAAATACAAAAAAACACACTATAAAAGATATGAGCAACTTACCTTGCTCTAGAACCTTCTGTACTTTAATATGATTAGCACAGAATCCACTGTATAGTTTAAAGTGGTCCGCATAATAAAGGAAAGAGCCTCCAAGGGAAAACAGCAATTTCTAGAAGGACAGGGGAAAAGTTAAATGAGATACGTTTTAATCCACGTGTGCTGGCTCACAGCCTGGCATTTGTCTGTCAGACACCACAGCACTAATGCCTCAGAGAAGTCACCAACTGCGGTAAGCCCAGGACTGCTCTGTTCACACAGCAGATGGAGAACAGCCCAGGTATTCCCCTAGCAGACCTTTGGCTTGATGGAAAAGTTTCTGGCAGCAGAACCTACTAACACAGTGTGCAATCAGAGGACAAGAAAGAAAGTTCTATGAAAACACACCTGACAAGGTGGGATGTTAATGAGCTGAGAAGTTCATTAATAAAGTAACTCTCCATGATTTGGGACGAATGCTGCTGTCTGTATAGTTCCTGGTCCTCTTGCTACTGCCTCCTGCCTTTTCTCCCCCAGAGGGGCTTCCTGTCAGGCACTGGTGCTTACACTAATGCTTCACAGAAGAGAAGGCTCGGTCAGAGCAATTTGAAACCTGTGCGCTTCATCCCAACGTAGATGAAGACTCAGGTGCAGCTGGCTGCTCTTGCTTCAAAAGCAGTAGCGCTAGACATCCTTCAGCAAAGCTGAGGAAAGAGCACGTGCACAGCCACCAGCCAGGCTGGCAGTGCTGCCCGTGCTGCCCAGACTCTGATTACCAGAAGTACCTGCGCTAGGGAAATATGCAGCCTTCTTTTTCCACCTGCCAGAGGAAAGCAGTGCAGTGAAAGCACTAACTGGATCTTGACAATTGTCAAGAGACAACAAATTATTTTGCAAGGGAGAATTTTGCACCATACCCACCTATTTTTGCTTTAAGCCTAAGTCTAAAATACTTACTCTAAATTGCGAGGGGGTTTCCAGTATGTTAAAGTCAGATGATGCCGAAATCCCATCCTCCAGAGTCTCCAGAAACACCTTTTGAAATTCAAGCATCTCTGGCAAACTTCCAAAAAGGGACTCCATCTATGAAGATCAGAATTTGGAAAGAAGGTATTAGCCTTAAAGATCCAAATACCACATTGACTCTTAACCCACAAATAAATCACAAGGAAGTCATTCACCAAGAGACAGAAGTAAAGCCTTTAAAGAAGGCAGCATATCCTCTAAGGTATATAGTTGATATATAGAGAGTTTTAGAGCTCTGGCCCCTATAATTCTGTATTTCTAAAATAACTTTTTAAGTGGATATAAAATTCTCAGAATTCAAAATGAATTGAGAAAAATAGAGAAAAATGAAAGTCAGTAGAGAAGAACTAATTACTGTGATTTAACATTAAAAATTCATGGATTGAAAAGTAATTTTTGGCTGCACCTTCCACTATAAAAAGAGCATGACTGTCCTTCTGCCTTTGTAAACTCTTGCCTCTGTGCTGTATGTGGCAACAGCACATATATGGCTTTGGAGGAGGCCACACACGGGACTCTCTGAGATCATATGTCGCAGATGTTCTTTGGGATTAGTAGATATAATCTCCTAGGAGGTCCTCTAAAAGGCTAATGGAAACTAACCTATGGATCAGTGGACAGAAGGAAGGTGATTATTATTTACCTCATCTTGGGTAAGAAAGGTCTCATTCTGAAGTGGTTCCAAGTATAATTCAAAGAGGCAGCTCAGATCCTGAAAGACAAAAGAAGAAAGTCTCTTTAACATGTAAGTGTCCTAAATACCCAAGAGATTCCAGCAACCCAGGCAGCAGTTCCAAAGACTCCCATTAGGAATAACGAAGCTTATGTCTTGTTGAAATTCTTGACCCAAAATGTGGTTATTATTGCACACCTAATTCAAAGAGGTTAAAACCACAATACAGTCAACAACTGGATTCCACATTTTTCTTTATAGCTTGATCACCTACTCTGCTTAGTTAAATATCTTCTTGACAGAAACAATCTTTCTTTAGACCCCTGCAGCAGGAGCACTCATTTCCCTGCAGAGGAAGCAAGGTCTGGCTAGGTACTGCTGCTAGGTTTAACCGTGGCTACTGCTGGATCTAGCTTCGTCTGTGCCAGGGAGCATGGGGACAGCCACGGCATGGATCTGGGAGGGACGACAGGATCTGGGGAGCTTTTCAACTTTGGTGTTGATGCATTCGCAGAATTTCAAACTCTCATACTCAAATGCAAGAAAACATTTCCAAAGAGTAGCAGTAGTAATGCTTAAAATCTAAGCCATATTTGGGTCTCCAGAAAACTAGGCTCTAGCAATACAGTGTAGTGGGAGTTGACTGTATTTATATAACCCATTAGATAAAGATTTCTTTTTATTTTATAATTTGAAGCTAAGACCAGGACATAACTTAGTGATAGAAAAGATTTCTCTGTTGTGCTCCATTTATTCTGAAGAATTTCGAGTCCTAAAATACCAGAAGTACTTGACTACAAAGTCAACTACACCAACTCCCTCACTTTACAAGGAAATATCTAAGATACAGAGAGCTTTATAAAGCCCAAAGCACACCCAGAACCTTTTGGCGTGGGTTCTGAGATCAATGTCAGGCCTGTGATGCTGATGGTGTTTCACAAGAAAACACCATCACCATACTCCACAGTGGGGCTGCTCAGAGAAAGGAGATGTGAGAAGTGAATCATACCTCAGGGAGCACACAAATGTTGAAAATTTCAAGGAGCATGCAAGGACCCAAGTTAAAGAACGACAAGTATAATTCTATGTTAAATGTCAGCAACAAAAAAGCAATTTAAAAACAGTGGGGGTTGGGAGTGTGTGAATCACAGTGGGCACTAGGTGCTGGTTATTTTATCAGAGACAGTGGTGCCCAGCAGTCATTCCTGTCCAGGCGGACGCTGCTCAGGACTTACTGCACAGCAAGAGCAGGTCCGCGCTGAGCTGCGGTGGCAAAGAGCTGCAGCACATGGGGCCCTAAGGAAACAAAGTGCAGATTTCTTGCAGAGAGAAAGGAGAGGCAGGGTTTCTTTACCCACAACATCCACCTCAGTCCTTCACCAGCACCACACTGAAATGACCCTGCCAGTGTGGGCTAACATTAAAATAAAACAATGACAACAAAAAGGGACTTAGATTGTCCTCTCAACTCTGCCCATAATTCTGCAAGTGAGAGCTCTATGACTATTCTCAAGGTGTAAGCGGGGCTCTGAAGGCTCAGAAACATCCACAGCTCACAGAGCTACAGTCATACACCGTGTAATGACACTTCAGTCAGCAACAGACCACATATATGACAGTGGTTGGAGCAATAGGCTGTACCATATAGCTAGGTGTGTAGTAGGCTATACCGTCTAGGTTTCTTGAGTACACTCTGCACAACAAGGAAATTGCCTAATGACGCACTTCTCAGAATGTATCCCCATCATTAAGTGACACTTGATTGTACTTGGAAAAAGGTCACTATCAAAACACAGGATTACTCAGAAATCTAGTCTGAACTCCCTGGATGTTCACTTCATCTCCCCATAATGGATGTAGGACAACATATAATGGAAAATGAAATTAAACTCTCATCTCTCTAACTTTTCTTCCTCCCTACAGGACCAAAGGAAGGGGCTTTGGGAAGCTTTCCTGGGCTTCCTGTGAATAAGGCCTTTGAAAAAGTCTAGGCAAAACCACAGTGATATTAATGAAAGGGGAAGCTCAGGTTTGTCTTGTGGAGAAAAAAGGCAATAGCCACGTGTGGGTGCGCATGTATGCACCTAGGCTTCATTCATGGATTCAGCACCTCAGAGCTACAAGGTCCAACCATCTCAGACCCTAAGTGAGGGAGTTGGAGGGGACTGTCCAAGGCCATGCAGCCAGACTGAGGCAAAGCCAGGCCTGGATTCCCAACATACTGTGCCATGCTGTTCCAGTAATTAACAAATGAAAGTGCAAAATAGTCCCCAGGCTTCAGCCAATACTGAAAGCAAAAGAACTGCCTTCCTAAGCTCCTGTATTCTTCATGAAATATTTCTCAAACCACTACCTGGGGGCTTATAAGATAAATAAATTCTTTGGGTACTCCAAATACTCAGCAACTACTCCTTTTCATGGTGTGAGAACATTCGCATGTGATGACCTATGCATGGGCCTCTGGTCTGCACAGTGACCACCAGCAGGCTGAGCTCTGGGTCTGTATCAGCAGTTGCTTGTGTACAAACTGTTCCCTAGCTCCTCATCACTTGTAATGATCCCTGTCCCCCTTTTACTAAGCCAGTACAGACTCCCTTCCCACAGACTACAAAGTGACAAACTAGAACATCTGTTTCCATAGTGAAAGCTACCTTGGTAACAAAATGAGCCAAGAATCTAATTTCTTTCTGAGTCCTTAAGCTTTTCCACCCTCTCACCCCTCTTCCCCATTCCTTGCAGTCATTCACTGCTTCAGGGAGCACACATCGCCCCATGAATGGCATGTGACCCAAGCAGAGGTGATGTGGGGACCTCTGCCAACACCCAACTCATCACCAGCCAAGAGGAAAGAATGCCCAGCACTTCCTGTTACCTTCACATAGGACTTCTCTGTGTCCACAAGCTCCTGGATGACTTTTCGGAGGCGGTCTGCATCAGAGAGGTGGCGGGCCAGGGGCCTCAGAGGTGGATCCTGATTCTCCTTCAGTCCTTCCATGCCGTTTGTCTGGGTGTCGTTAAAACTCCTACACAATGTGGTGATCTGTTCAGCACTCTGAGAGATGAGATTAGTTGGAAAATAATGCACAGAACACTCGCCATTTGTATCAGCTGCCCACCAAGGACACCAAGTGTCTCTATCTGTGCCCAGCACTTTTCAGGAATCACCAAGGGGCCTATGTCTAGGGTCAAAAGTTTCATTCACCTCAAATCACTGTGGCTATCATTTAGGATTTCAATAAGGAAGATGTACACCTACACTTAGGTTCAGTATTTACACACAATGCTTCCCATTGTCCTAATAGCTGTTAGACGCTTCTTTAGTATTGAAATTAGTCAAGACATAGAGCTGACCCCCATAGTAAAGTTGAGGTTGTTCAAAAATCAAGAACGTATGGCTTTCTGAAGATCACAAAGAGGAAACAGCTTCATTTGGTCCAGCCTGTCCCCTCAACAGTTGGCTTAATCCAGCTTTCCATCTCCTCTACAAAAATAGCCCTGGGTGAAAAAAATTAAATACCTAAGTATAAACTTAGCAGCCGGCTGGTACAGGGATCAAACGCAGCTCCTTGGTGTTATCAGCACTATGCTTTGCTTAGGAACAAACTTAACCAAGGAGGTGAAAAACTTCTACAATGAAAACTGTAAAACTCTGAAGAAAGAAATTGAAGAGGACATAAATAAATGGAAAGATATTCCATGTTCATGAATTGGAAGAATTAATACCGAAAGTGATCCACAGATTTTTTTTAACCTACAGATTTAATGCAATCCCTATCAAAATACCAATGACATTCTTCACTGAAACAGAAAAAATGATCCAAAAATTCATACGGAACCAGAAAAGACCTTGAATAGCCAAAGAAATTTGGAGAAAAATGAACAAAGCTGGAGGTGTCACAGTACCTGACTTCAAATTATAGTACAAACCTATAGTCACCACAACTGCATGGTACTGGCATAAAAACAGACAGATAGACCAATGGAACAGAACAGAGAGCCCAGAAATAAATTCACACCCCTACAGCCAACTGATCTTTGACAAAGGTGCCAAGAATACGTATTGGGGAAAAGACAACCCCCACAGTAAACGGTGCTGGGAAAACTGGATAGCCACATGCAGAGAGTAGACCCCTATCTCTCACCACATAAAAAAATCAACTCAAAATGGATTAAATATTTAAATGTAAAACCTGAAACTATGAAACTACTAAAGAAAACATATGGGAATGATCCACGACATGGGGCTGGGCAAGGATTTTTTAAATAAAACTTCAAAAATACGAACAATAAAAGCAAAAATAGCCAAGTGGGATTATATCAAACTAAAAAGTTTTTGCACATCAAAGGAAACTGCAAACGGAGTGCAGACAAAACCTACAGAATGGGAGAAAATATTTGCAAACTATACATCTGACAAGAGGTTAATATCAAGAATATATAAAGAACATAGCAGCAAAAAAATAACCCAACTGAGAAATGGGCAAAGGATCCTAACAGATATTGTTCAAAAGAAGACATACAAATGGCCAACAGGCATATGAAAAAATGTTTAACATCACTAATCATGAGGGAAATGCAAATCAAAACAATGAGATACCACCTCACTCCAGTTAGTATGGCTATTATCAAAAAGACAAAAGAGGACCGGCCCCGTGGCTCACTCGGTAGAGTGCAGCACTGGTAGCACCAAGGCCACGGGTTTGGATCCTGTATGGGGATGGCCGGTGCACTCACTGGCTGAGCGTGGTGCGGACGACACCAAGCCGAGGGTTGCGATCCCCTTACTGGTCAAAAAAAAAAAAAAAAAAAAAAAAAAACGACAAAAGAAACAAATGTTGGTGAGGATATGGACAAAAGGGAACCCTTGTACACTGTTGGTGAGAGTGTAAGCTAGTACAGCCATTGTGAAAATCAATATGGAGATTCCTCAAAAAATTAAAAATAGAACTACCATTTGATCCAGCAATCCCACTACTGGGTATATACCCAATGGAAATGAAGTCAGTTGGTTGAAGAGATATCTGTACTCTCATGTCTACTGCAGCACAATGTACAATAGCCAAAATATGGAATCAACCTAAGTGTCCAACAACAGTTGAACAGATTTTAAAAACTGTGCTATATATAGCAATGGAATACTATTCAGCCAGAAAAAAGAATGAAATCCTTTCATTTGTACCAACGTGGATGGACTTGGAGGTCATTACATTAATTGAAGTAAGCCAGGCAAAGAAAGACAAATACGACGTGATCTCACTTATATATGGACTCTAAGAAGGAAAAAAGTTGATATTATAGAGACAGAACAGAACAGAGACTGGGGAGGGAAGGGAAGAGAGGGAAAACAGTGAGAGGCTGGCCAACGGGTACAAAATTACCATTAGATGGGAGGAATAAGTGCTGGTGTTCTACTGCACAGCAGGGTTACCAAGGTTAACAGTTAAGTTTTGTATATTACATAGTAGCTAGAGAAGAGACTTTTCAATGTTTTCACCACAAAGAAATGATAAATGCATGAGGTGATTGATGCATAACACCTGATTTGATTATTTTTTTTCCTGACCTGATTACACAACATATATGTATCAAAACATCAGACTGTATCCCAAAAGTAGTACAATTACCATGTGTAAGTTTAAATAAATAGCAATGATTAATGCATGAGGTGACTGATACATTAACTACCCTGACCCAATTATTATACAACATATATATGTATCCAAACATCAGAATGCACTCCATAGATATGCATAATTACAATGTGTATGTTTAAAAAATAGAAATAGATTAGAGGATACCAGAAACTGGGGGAAGGAATAATGAGAAGTTATTGCTTAATAGGCATAGAGTTTATGTTCAGTATGACAAAGTTTTTGAAACAGAGGTGATAGTCACATAGCATCCTGAATGTGATTAATTCTACAAATTATGTTTCAAAATGGCTAAAATGAAGGCGGGCCCGCGGCTCACTTGGGAGAGTGTGGTGCTGATAACACCAAGGCCAAGGGTTCAGATCCCTACATAGGGTGAGCATGGTGCTGACAACACCAAGTCAAGGGTTAATACCTTCTTACTGGTCATCTTTAAAAAAAAAAAAAAAAAAAATGGCTAAAATGGCAAATCTTATGTTATATATATTTTACCACAAAAATAAAATAGAAATTGATTTACAGCCAAAACAAAACAAAACAAACAACAAAAAAGAAAGCTGCCCTAGGAGATTCAGGAATGGAGCAGCACAACCGGTTTGGGGATGATGCGGCCATATGGAGTCCTGCCTCAAATTCAACCGTGTAGCACTGCAGACTTGTGCCAGGTAGCACAGGCATGAGAGAGAAGGTCTTGAGCTGCTGTGCATGCTAGGGATGAGGCAGAGGCAGAGAGGGATAAGAAAGATAAGACCCCTCCCCTAAAGCGGCACAGATGGCACAATGAAGCCTGGTGAGTGTGAGAGGGGATGCACCAGCTCTGCAGGAAACCTCCCAGAGGAGGGGGCTGAGCTGGGTATAAGCAGTGAGCAGCCATGGCCAGCCCGAGGGAGTGTGGGCCAAGAGAGAACAATCATTCCAGGCAACAGGGACAGAATCAGACAGATTAAGAGACAAGAAGGAACAGGAACCTCTGGGGGACCTACCAGCCTTCAGTGCAAGTTCCTATCTAGCTTCAGGCACAGTGTGATAACACCTTCTCCAGGAGAACCTATATATATACTCCTGCCTTAGCCTGGTGGTTTAAAGTCTCAAACGGGTTTTATCCTGTTGCTGGAGTGAGCAGGACTGAAGGCATGTTGGGACTTAAAACCACCTGGACTATAGGAAATTTTAAAAAGACAGTTTTTCTTAGCATGCATTTCTCTGAGTTCCCTCTTTTCCCATGGTTATTATTTGATATTTTGAACCTTGGTTACGGGCAAGATGACATTATTTATATAAATGTAAAGCTGTCTTCCAGATAGCCTGGAGCTGCAGACTGGTCATGAGGCATGTAACTATGCAGACCTTGAGAAACCAAAGACGACATCAATAAAGCTATGCTGACCCTCCCCGAAGCAAATCAGAATCCAGTAGGATCCTACAATATCATCAAGGACAATAACAGAAGCTAGACAGAGCCTTGGTGAGAATTTGCACCTGGCTCTTTACACGTCCCCCTCCCTCCTGCTTTTCATTTCTCATGTTCCATTCCCTCAACCCCCTCTTAAAAAACCCCTCGGTAAATCTGAGTCTTTGAAATGGTTTTAGTCTGACTATTCTCCTTCGGGTTTACTGGGGAAATGGGTTAGCCTAACATCTCTCCCTCAGATTACTGGTTTTTTTGAATAAAGCTGACTTCCTGTTCCATCAACATGTGACTTTGGAGTTGTTTTTGTTTGGTGGCAGGTGGCCAGACTTGGGCTCGGCAACACTTTATGCTCCCACAGTTGCCAGAGCATCATTAGATTACACTCACAGTGTCCTCTGACTTCCTTCTTTCCATCCCATCCACACACATGTCCATCCCACCTTCCCACCTACTGGTCTGCACATGTGTCAGGCTGGGACCACATCTTTCTTTACCACTGCCCCCAAAGGCCCAGCTCAACAGCTGGCATGCAGTAGGTGCTCATTTCACATTTGTGACACTGAAATTGTTATTGAATAACAAAGTAACTTAGTCCCAACACAAATGACTAATATCCATCAATCTTCGGCAGCTTTCTGTCTCTCAACTGAAACTCTCCTTTCTTCAGCTTAAATGTCTTCATGCCTGACCTCTATCAATCTCTGTCTGGGGTAAAAACTCAACTTGTCAGAAGCATCTCAATACTTATTTTCTTTGCTTGGATATTTCAGAACATAAACAACTTACACAGCATGCTGGTCAACCTTGGTTGGCCTGATGCTATCGCCTGACAAACTGAAGTGCCTCAAAGAAAACAGAGGCCACCCTCGTCCGCCCTCCCTTTCTGTTCTATCCTTTCCCTCGGCGCTCCCCCCTCCCCCCAGTGTCTTCCTGTGATGGAAATACACAATCAACATTAAAACTCAACACTAATCTCTGGTTGGTCTTTAATCCAATTTAATGAACACTAGTTGAGGGCCTGCTCTGTCTCCAAAAAAAGGGAAAACAAGTTTCTGAATAGGAGATAAGACTCACCAAGGTTGGAAACACCAAAGCACAGCCCTTGACAGTCTGCAAACCAACACAAGCTTGTGTGGAATGAATCAAAAATGAAAGGCATGTTAAATGAACAGAAGCGTCACTGTGGAACAGGCTGTCCAGGAAGGCTTCAGTGAGGAAGTGGGTTGTAAAGGGGTACTGGAAGGAGAGGGTTCCAACGGGAACCACAGGATGAGCCAAAGACACTGTGGCAGAATGAGCCCAGAAGTTCATGGAGCCTAACTCAAGGGGCCCCAGCAGATATCTGCAATGAGAACTCACAGACTACTGGGCTCTTTAAATAGAATTGCTTCTCTTTAATTTTGATATTAATCTTGGTGCAAAAGTTACATTAACCAGGTTACTAAGTCTCCAGCTAGACACACAAACACATATAATTTTCTTCCAAAACACTTCAGAGCACATATAAGTACTAATGATTCTCCTTGGATATACTATATTCTCTACCTGTTTTTATTTTTAACTGTGAACACAAGCATATTACTGGTAACCTGTCAGAAGTCATTCATTTCTAGGTAAAATTTCAAAGATTAAGAAAACAGATGTGGATGTTAAGGCACCAATCAGAATGCAACTTGATTTGTTAAAATGTCTCATCATGTTTAATAACCACATTTTATGATTTGTTGCTGAAGAAACTCCAATGCTGTTCAGTCATGCCCTCCTAGCCTACTGGCAAACAGAACAGTGCAGCCAAGAGGCAGCTTCCCTTCTCTCCCAGGATGTGAGCATGCAGAAGGAACACCTAGGAATGTAACCAAACCACTCTAAATTTTGTACTCGTCCTAGTTTCCAGGGGACCTCGACCCTGGCCGAACACGAGCTTTGTATGGGGAGCTTTGGACAGGGGACATGTTCACCCATGCCTAGGATGACTGAACCAGAGCTCCTGGGGCCTCCACCATGGGAACTTTTTAAACACTTCCCTAATGAGGCTGATTGTGGCCTGTGTGAGAACTGCTGGTCTACCCATCAGCATGGCTACATTTTGCTTAGAGTAGTGCTGGCTCCACTCAGATCACCCTATCCCCAGGATCTGCAGCAAGGGATGGCCACCTAAAAGGTGTATGGACTGAGCTCATGAGGCAGGAGGAAGTAGACGGAATCACACATCTGGTGTTCTAGGTCTGGCCCTCTGCTAACTGAGCTAAAAAAAAGGCCCATGATAATAATACTCAGACTCCAAAACTCACTTATTTGAAATCTCTGTACTGGGATTTGCACCACAAGCTCAGACAATGTAATTTTGCAATCCTGAAAACTAAGTTTCCAGGGCTGTAGAATCTATATTAAGCTTGCATATACTGTGTAAAATAAGATCTGACAAAATGCATCATAAGTTAAATGGCATCTGGTGAGATTACAGCTTTGCCTTGCTGGGATGTCAAAATTCACACCTAACAATGCAGTGTTAAAATAACGAGATTTTTAAAATAAAGTATCTGGCTGTTTTAGAAAATCAGAATTCATTTTAAGAATACTTCTCTTCTTTAAGATAATATGTTAACTTCCAAAAAGTGAATGTTAGCTGAGATTTTTCATAGTAAGTCTACTTTTTAAGGTACCACAATTAAGTGTTCAAGTGCAGCAAAGTCACCTCTTGCACATTTAACAGCTTAGCTAAAGAGGGTGGTGTGGTTTACTTGGAACCAAAAGGAGGCAGGGCTCCTAAAAGTTGAAGAGTAATCATAAACGTGTTTTGAGACTGCATCTGAAAGAGTCACCTGGGTGGCTGTACTTCACTTCCTCCATTCTCAGCAGTGTTTAGAAACACTGAACAGTTAAAGGCAGCATTCTGGGCAGGTCTGATAAGCACTTTCCAGGAACAGTAACTATTTGGGTTGGGATATTTCACACAAATGGGGTGATGGGTGATAGGCATACACAAGACCCAGAATACCCGAGTTCTAGTGTGGTTCTGCCCCCGTGCAATCCTGGGCAAGACTCATTCTGAGTCTTCAGTGTCCTGATCAGTGAAGCAGCAGCAGGAGTGCCTCTCTCATCTAGCAACCCCTCAAACTACCATTCAGGTCAAGGAGGAAAGGGAACTTGCACTGATTGGGCGCCTGCTCTCGACCAGCCACACACACCTGGGCAGTGCTCCTGCAGAGCACACAGCATTTCATCTTTTCCCTGACCTGAGGAGGGGTGAGGTGGCCATGTCAGGACCTTTATGACATAGAATCTGTGTCCTTTTTAGCTCTCCACACAGCGCCAGCCCCTCCCAGGTGTTTAGCAGGACACGGGAAGAGTAGGCTTGCTCCTTGCAGTTACCTTTGCCCCCACATGGCAAGGATTATCCTGGCCCCGGGGTTCCAGGGACACAGCCACCTGCCTCTGGACACCAGCTCTGCTTAGAGAGGCAGACATGGCTCCCCCACATACACAGCCAACTGGGAAGTCTATTAGGCAGTTCCCACCCCCACTCCCAGAATGCTGTTTTAAAAGCAAAAAACAGACAATCACAAGTTAGGGCTGGGCATCTGTGATGATTCGGTAGCCTAACAGTGTGTGCGTATGCAGAATAAAAAAACACTGGCACTTGAAGTGTGGGCCTCAGACTGGTGTTTTCCAATTTGTGGCAATCAATGCTAAAAACTTGGATTCACTATGGGCCTTATCTTTACAGAAGGGCAGAAAACAAACATTTTCTTTATGAATTCATAAAAAAGTTAAATGAAAACTTTCTTCCCCAAAACTGTGCTGCCTGGAAAAGCAGTGATAAGGACCAAAGAAAAAAAATTTTTTTCAGGTTTTTAAGGTTTCGCTAAGATCGATCCCTGCTTGAAAATGATTTCACCTTATGTATAGATGACAAGCAGCTCACTCAGGAGCTCTGAATTCAGGCAGACGCCTAAGCAGTGTTATCGACGTTTTAGTTTCATTGTATGGATAAGGACACCTTCTGCTTCTTTATATAAGGATTGAAACACGCCTACTTCCAAGGAGCCCATAAAGCCATTTCTTGGAGTTGCAAATTGCTTAGGATGATCAAGAGCACCCCAAATCAAAAGAACTGCAGGGGCAGAGTCTCTTGCTCAAACCGAGCTCTGGGGTGCTCAGACGACCCCTCTAACATGGATCCAGCACCGTACTTTTCAACAGCAAAACATCATGACAGCCTCCTTTTGACCTAGATTTGTAAAATATGCTCCCCTTATCACAACTCCTCTGATTTTTACTCTGCTCTTATTTGGAGACATCACTGCCTAACACTTTTCAATTTCTCTGTGGGTTTTGGACCTTAAAAAGAAAACCTACTATGGGATAATTATTCAGAACTACTTGGAGAATGTGGCTGAGATTTTGTGGCTACCACATGAAACAATGGCATGATCAGGAGTCCCGTGCGTATCAGATGCTGAGCTACATTCCCATCTTTCCTGGCTCTGTGTGCAACTGTGCCTTTACCTAGGGACTCCAGGTGCTGCAAACTCTTCTGTCAAAGGCATCTGTTTTGTATTACTTCAGCTCAAAAAACATTTCCAGCCTAAGAAAAAAGGTTTAAAAGAGCTGCATAATTTGGGGTAATATTTCATACAGAAACAACAGCATTTGCAGTGTGTACTACTTTTGAATTCCTGATTTAGAGAAAAAGGATGTTAACTCTGGGGGCATGGATCAGTCACAGACTTATCCAACACACAGACCTACAAGAAAAGCCACTGTCATACTGCGTGGTTAATGGGTCATGTCACAAGTTCGTAATCATTCGGCAGGTCCCTGGCTGCCCTGTGGCCTCTTCTCCCTCCACTATACTGACCAGCTCATTGACCTAGACTGAATCCAAGCCTGGATAATGTCCACAGAGTTTCACCACACCAGGACATCAGGAAGAAGAACTAGGTTTCTACTACTTCTGTTGCACCTAAAAAGAATGTTGGAAGAAATTTTCAAAAATACATGTTAGACCTGGGGCAAATGGCCAGTTATCCTCAAAGATAGTCTAGCTCTGTAAGGGTATGACTTATATGGTTTGTGTTCTCATATACTGAGTATGAAAAATAATTCCCAGTACATTGGAAACCATGAGGAGGCTGTATTACTATATGATCTCCTACTGTGACTATGGTATCAGCTATCACATTGTAGCAAATTAGTTAAAAAAGAAAAGTTCCCCTTAGGAGAAAAAGACTATCTAAAAATTACACAAAGGACTTTTTCTCAACTTACTCTGCTCATCATTAAATCACCATCTAACTTATGGAAAGATCTAATATTATCCCCACGTTATTTGCAAAGGGAATCTAGAAGGACCACAGAGAGTCAAAAGGCTAACGGGCAGAAGCAGGCTATGGCCTTGACTGAGGTGGATCCCCCACATCCTGGGCTTCACAGCAGGAACACGGTGGGCCCACGTCCTGCCTGTACAACCTCAGCTGCCCTGGGCTGCCCCATCGCAGCCGGGTCAGAATTCTAGGGCTAACCTGTTAGATGCATGGGGGCGGCCAGCCGGCTTGCAGGCCAAGTGGAGAGGGCAACGCCAGGTTCAGTTTCTCTCAGTGCTTCTCAGCGGAGGAGGTAAGGGGAGGAGGAAGAGGGTAGTATGTCAGCACCTTGGCAGGTGGGGGTGGCAGTTAAAAACAGACTCAAGACGACTAATGACACTTATATTTGAGGGACAAACCATTCGTTTTATGGTGATACACTGAAAATGCCAAGGAAATGGCATGAAAATTTATATTTATCAAAATGGTACAAAAAGGATGAAGAAACACTGCTTGAAAAAGTCGCACATCGGGCCGACCCCGTGGAGCACTCGGGAGAGTGCGGCGCTGGGAGCGCAGCTGTGCTCCCGCCGCGGGTTCGGATCCTATATAGGGATGGCCAGTTCTCTCACTGGCTGAGAGCAGTGTGGCCGGTCACAAAAAAAAAAGAAAAAAAAAAAAAAGTCCCATATCCCTTGTTACCTAGGCTACATAGTTTTATTTCCAGAAGTTACACTAGGCAGAAAGACAACAAAACCTGACAGTAAACATTAACCCCAAAAAACCATGGTATAAAAATGCAATGAGACGTATGTAGCAGTGACCAATGACAAAAGAGATCGACATCTGTTGACCAAAAAAGGAGGATGTGATATATTAGTAAGGGAAGAAAGTAGGTCTGCATTTTTTAAAGTAACTTTTTATGTATATTTACTATATATAAACATGCATGCATAGATTTTTATGAAATGGAATGATATATATAAAAAATAAATGCAGTGGTAACACTGCATTTCAAGTTATTATAATTTTAATCTTTTGGCTTACCTAAATATTCCGTTTTACAGTGGTTGAATTTTTTAAATGGAATCCTTTCCTGTTGCTATAAAAATATGGTTTGATGTAGAAACGACCTGATAAGACATTCTGTTACCATAAGGTCACCTTGGTGAACAAGACTGACACAGTCCTTCTGCTGAGTGCCCAGAGTTTGGCTGGAAAGACAGGCTTTGAGCAAGTAAGAGACCTACTGTGGTCAAAGCAAGGACAGGGACAGCCAACTCTGAAGCCATGACCTCAAGGGTAAATAAAGTTAGCTGAGGCTGGCCAGTTAGCTCAGTTGGTTAGAGCATGGTGTTATAACACCAAAGTGGAGGGTTCAGATCCCCTTTCCCAGCCAGCTGCCAAAATAATAATAATAATAATAATAATAATAATAATAATAATAATAATAATAATAATAATAATAATAATAATAATAATAATGAAGTTGGCTAAACTAAGCAAAGCTTGGGGCTGGGGAAAGCATGGAGTGTGCCAAGAACCAAAAGCCAGTGTGGCAGTGACTGAGGGTCAGGCCGTGCAGGGAGACATGGCAGCAGAGGGGGCAGAGAACTGTGGACACTCAAGAAGGAAGGCATGAGATAGTGAACTTTAGATGAAGCATAGCTCAAGGAAGAGCAGAGACAAGCGAGGCGACCTACTTGGAAGTTGAGTGTGGCAGTCCTGCTGTGGCACCTCCGCAATCCTTGCCAGCTGTGGTAGCATTAAGAGGGTGGATGTGCAGTAGCGGTGGTGCAGTCCTCACCTGAGATCTGTCACTCTTCACTACCCCAGTGTAAGCACGAAATGCACACCATGGGCCTCAAAGTATGCTAAGCTTTCTTAAATGATTACTTTTCTCAAGACAGGAGATTTATGCACACAGGCTCTTGAGTTAAAACCCTGGCCATGGCAGTTACCACCTGTGTGACCTTGACTAACTTCTCCCTGGCTCAATTTACTCACCTGTGAAGCAGGATTCATTTGGTAGGGTTGTTGAGAAGACTGAGTGAGATAAAATGTGTAAAAATACTTAGCATAGTACCAGGATCGATAAAGGACAGGTTGCAATGAAAGTTACGATATGCACAGAGAGTTTAATGTCTCAAATTCTGCTATTCATAGAAGTATGGATGAATAAATGTTCCTTAAGTGCTTTGAAGGAAGAGCCAGGACAATTGAGTTTCACTTAATCAGCAATGTTTATGGTGCGACTCCTCTCTGCCAGCCTCTGTTCTGGGTGCTGAAGGTAAAGAGCAGAAAAAGGTGACAAGGACGAGGACAACTAAAAGGAAACAAACGGCGTCTCAGACAGAGGTGGCAAGGGCTGTGGGGAAAACAAAACAGAGAGGAGGTCATGGAGGGCTGGGGCAGGGGTGGGCTGCAGCTTTAACAGGTGGTCAGAGAAGGAGAAGGTAGGGGAGAGAGCAGACACTCAGACATCTAGAGAAAGGGCAGCCCAGGCCAACTCATGGACAAATTTTTTTGAGAAAGCTGAGGGCATTTACGTGTCAAATGAGTGTACCAAATAGCAAATGCTCAGTGCTCAGATGGCACACCCCCAGGAAGGCAGGTAAGAGCTGTGTGCCTGGAGGGAGGAAGTGCCATGGTCATTATTATGTGGCTTTCCAGACTACAGTCACAGCAGGGCACTCTGCTCCTCCAGGAAGCAGCAGCTGGGTGGCAGAGCCAGCAGGAACAGGAAGAGAGCCAGGACGGGTTTGTGTGTCCTCACTGCCTGCCTTCTGCTTGGTTTCCTTATTTAACAGGAGTCTGGTCAGAATTCAGGAATGAATAAGACATGCTCTCTCTGCTGAGGATGTTTCAAGGACAAGGGCAGAATTTCTACACAACCCAGCACCTCTTTCACGTAAAAATATTGGGTGTTTCCATGTCAGTTTTACAGAATTCACACAAAATGGCTAATCTAATCTATGACTCCTGTGCCAGGTACTGCGTTTTCTCTTCTCCATTTCACACCCAGAAAGAAAGATATGGCTTACTTCTTGTGTATAATTAAACCTATGCATCAAGAAAAAGGCGTGTGGACCAGAATTTTTCTGACTTTTGGATGCAAAATTATGATACACGCAGTATAGAACAGACTTTGGTGAGCCCACTCTGAAACAAACAGGTGAGTTAAGGTGGATCATTAGAGTAGGGGTCAGCAAACTATGGCTGCAGGCCAAATCCAGCCTGCCATCTGTTATTGTAAATAAAGTTTTATTAGAATTTGGCCATGCTCACTCATTTCTGTATTACTGCTGCTTTTGCACTATAATGCAGAGGGGCAAGTAGTTTTGGTGGCCTAAAATATTTACTGTCTGACCCTTTACAGAAAAAGTTTGCCAACTCCTGATATAGAGAGATGAACCAAAATCCAAAAAGCTGCTTCTTCTGAACTAAAACTCAAAAATATTCTATAAAACTTTATTCTGAAAGTTTTCAGTAAGTAAATTAAAGCATAAATTTTAAAAATGACTTTTATATGTTATTTTTCTAGAGACTACAAATGACATCACACAAGATATGAAAACTTCTATGTAGTATGCTTTCCACTATGTCAAAAACAAAACAAAAACACTTGTGTTCTCATCTAGCTCAGATCCAGAGCTCAGAAAAATAACACTTAATTTCTCTTAATGGTTTGTATATTGTGCTGATTTTTGATACATCGGATGATTCTGTTTGCTTTTCCTATAACTTGAGGCATTTAGACCTATACTTAAATTCTTTCTTTAATTACCTTATATCAGTTAACATTCACTCTAAAGATATTTGTCTAATTAAAGAAATCTCTAAGCCAATGTCTTCCAACTCAATTTTTTCTGAAAACATGTACTTAACTTTTCTTATTTTTCAGTTCTACCCTTCACTCGCACTGTCCCATACATAGGTATTTATCCCAGGTCATAGCTCCCTTTTCATTCTCTTCAATTTTCTCTCATAGCCTACTTTTGTTCTGATAATCACATAAATTAGATTAAACTTGTGTATTAATAATAAGTCTCTCACTGGTAGTTAATTTTCTATTTAATACTATCATTCTAGTTGGCTGTCATATTTACTGCCAGTTTTCTGAAACACAACACGTCTATTCCAGAATTGTCTCTGACTTAATTCTTGACAACTGACAATATATTATTGAGTAGTTTTGCAGGAAAGGTCTTTAAGTATTACATATTCTGAGAATTTACAGAGTTGAGATTTTTTTCTTTTTGCATATTAGTGGTTGGACACTAAAGAACTAAAAAGATTATCCATCATTTTATTGAAGAGAAAACATGTAAATAACACCAACAGTGATCAAATTCTGACAGTCTAGAGCTTTGACAAATCTTCATTAGCCATCAATTATGTGAGCAGGTAAAGTCTATACCATAAATAGAAGACTGCAGAAGATACAGCTGAATCCTGAAAGTGGGTAGATCCCGCATACTTAGGTCTAACAGTTCAGGCTGTGTCCAACTTTGCTTAAAACGGCTATGCCCAACTACCTAAGCTTAGACTGTCCCCCAGCTAAGTCCTCTCTCCCTTTCTCTGGTTCCTTAAGAAATTTTCATTCTAGTTGTAATCCATGTGGGTTCCTAGTTGCCTTACCTAGAAAAACAAAAAGTAGGGCAGCACGTGCTCCCAGCTGCAAACCAAGCACTCAGCTCTGAGAGAAGTTCTAAGAGGCTCAGAACACAGTAATTCCATTGCAACTATTCCAGTTCCTCCACAATATTCCTTGGGCATTTTAGATCAGCCTTTGGATTGTTGTATAGAGTTGCATTCTCTGTTGACTCTCTCTAGCTATGTGGTCTACCTCCTTTGGAACATAAACCTTGGGTCTTCGTATTCTCAGATTCGTCTTGTCAGTGGGAGTATGGCAGAGGTGGGGACATGGGAGAGGTGGGGGCTTTGAAGTGACACAGACTAATACAATCTATTTGTTACTTTCCCTTCATTGCTCTTAATTACTGGAGCTCTACCACTGAACAAGTAGTCTTTGTATTAGATTTTGTCATCATGGACATATTGTTGCCAAGTAGAAATTTTATCTTAGAAATATTTTCATAGGAACCCATAGACAGACACCATTAGGACAGCCACCAGTGGTGTTGTTTCTTGATACCACTTTTACTGTTGATGAAGTTACCATACTTTCCTGCAATATCTCTCCCACCACCAAAAAAAAAAGAGGGTAAGGAAAGCAGCAAGCAAGCCAAGAGTACGAAAAGTTCATTTTAAAAGTTCACTTTACCTCTTTGGGGTGGGATTTTTTTAATTATTTTGGGTCTACATGAATACAAGTATAATTAAAAAGGTATGTTCAGATTAGAAAAGTTAATAGTTTTCACCTCTATTTATTTATTTGCTAGAGAAATATCCTCTAACAATTACTGACAAAAATCAAAGATTCATTATTATTAGGCTCCTCTACTATATGCAGATAGTACGCAATGTTGAGAACTCTCAGCTTCAGGTACACTGGAAGTCCAGGTAGAAGCCATCCTGCTAGCACTGGGAGGAGAAGAGCATTTCTGTGCAGAAATAAGTGGCATTTCCCAATATCCTTGTACGTATGTGTACCCTGAAATATAGTTTTAAGTGGTTATTTAAAAATAAAAAACAATATCTACTTATTGCACTGTACTATCTTAATTTTAAGGCTATTATACAGTGGCACATTTTAAAACATGCATTTTTTTAACTATTAAAAAAACAGGTTGGAAGCAAAATTTTTACATATGTGACTGCTTGTATATAGCACAAAACTACACTTCCAGTGATCAAACTAATTGTTATCTAGATACAAATATCAGATATTAATAGTTAGTATTCCAGAACTTGTGAATTCTTCTTCCAGATATTTCAAGTTATTTAACAACAACTAAAAATTTCATTATAATGCTATAAAACAGATTCTTTAAAGGCTTTAAAAAAAAATCAAAGCAAAACCACGTCTGTAAATTAAGCTAAAGAACCAAAAAGTTGTGTCCAGATTTCCAACATCACACCTTACAACTTAACAAATAGAGCTGTTCTGCCTTTAAATCAATTTAAAAGGAAACACATCCTGTTCCACATGCGTGTTGCTTAAACACACAGGTTTTCACCCCTTTCTTCTACAGTCAGTGCCACATCCTCCTTCCTAGGCAGTGTGGTGCATACAAGGAACTGGCTTCAGAATCCGACAAAGCTGGCTCTGGACACAGGCTCCATCACTGGCTGGCCATGCCACCCTGGCCTGCTGGTTAACTACTAGATCCTCATGCTAAAAAGGGCTAGTAATAGCTACTCACTAGGATTGTGGAGAAAATGAGTTTAAATGAGGTGATGTACTTAGAAGTCATAACATATGCTAAGTATCAGCAATCTTGATTAGTGCTTTTCAGTTTAACAGCCATGAAACTGCTGTGGAGATATAATCCCACTCTTTTTAATGAATAAGAATATAAGGATGGGGGGGCTGGTTCTAAAGCCCACTATGAGTGAGTGGAAGGCTCTAGCACCTCTGGTTCAGTTGTATCTCCACTTCCTGCCTGTCCCAGCAATAGCGAATTAAGAGACAAACATCTACTTTCCTTTCCAACTTAGCACAGCAGGGAATGAAATCTTTCTAGTTAATTCTCACATCTGTCTTATATATCCCACTCTCCAAGTGCACACTACCAATGTGCTGTTTGATATAGCCTTGGCTGTGGGACAATGAGAGTCAACCTACGCTGACAGCAAAATAGCTGCAGAGACGGTACAAAACAAATAGCCGGCATGCTTGACTCTGCCCTGTAACATTCTTCTCCAGGAGGTACCAAGCCCTGGTCTCACTGGCCAGGATGGGCAGTTAGGAGCACGGGCTCTGATGTGCCATAATGAAGGGGCCGTTTCTCCACCTAAATTTGTTGCAGACAAATGATGAATCCTTAAAGAATTTTTTCAGTATTTAAATTTCACTACGTATCATCTTTGCTTCCATTTAGAAGCAGAGCCATCACAGATGCTCAGCAAACCAAGGGGGCTACCAAGACCGACTGGCCTTGTGTGACACACACTGTGCTCCAGCAAGTGGCAGCCAACTCTTCTCCACACCCCCACAGGCAGTTGGCATCTTTTCACCATCTTCAACAATCACACTCACTTCTACTGTCTGCTGTTCCTTTAGGTCTCAGGGATCAAGGATGCCTCCCAGTCACCTATGAAGAATGGCATGGGGGTAGGGAGAGAGGGTCCAGGCACTAAGATATGTCTGAAACTAACCATATCCCCTTGATGCTTAGAAAGGCCTAGATTTTCACTTCTAATATTCAGCCGGAAACAATGCTTAGAATCTAGTTTCTAAAAAATTGTAGCTTGGGGATAAAAAAATCACAAGAATGTAAAACATCGAATTATGTTAATATCCTGGCAACCTTAGTTAGGTGTGAGTTATTTGCCTTAAGTGAGCAGATACAATCTGCATGCCTCTTTAAATTATAGTTTTAGTTAAATTTTTTTACTTGATTTAAGCAATGCAATAGTCAAGTCTGTTACATTACTCTGGTATTCTTATTCATAAGGTCTCAAAATAATGATAGTCTCATATGGAACAATGTCTGCCTTATATATATTTATCTGAGGCTTTACCACCAACCAATCTCTAAAATCTAACACTACTACACAATAGAAATGATGTAATAAAATTTAAAATAAGACAATGATTATTTTCAATAAACAGCTTGGCAATGTCGATCAAACTTCTGGAAAATACAAACCAATAAATTCAAAGTAACTAAAGCCACATTTCCCTGGCAGTGAGAAGAATAGCTGAGGAACTAAGAAAGGCATGTACGACAGCCAGATGCTCAAGCAAAAAAAAAAAAGAGAGAAGAGACAAAGTGACGATGACAGAAAGCCAACTGAAGTTTTTTTAAAGCCTCGTATATAGAAAATTATCTTTATATCTCACCTTGGATTACTGGTTTGATAATCAGTCTTTCCAGCTTAGTAACTCATCTACAAAAGCATCATATTCAAGACCTCAAAATTCAAGTAAGAGGACTGCAGAGCATGCCTGGCCCATCCTGGTGCCCAGAATCACCAGTCAGCAAGGCCTGGCCAGTCTCCTGTCTGAGTGTGCTTTATCTTGTGGCTGCATGAACCATGAAAGGAATGGATGCCAAAAGATTCCAAGCCAGCTGAGAGCAATGTGAGAGGTAAGAGGACAGCAGGACTCACCAAGTCATGCATCGTTTGTGGTTTCTAAGTAGTGAGCCTGTGCAAACGCCAGGCCAGAACCTTCCAAGCAAATGCACGTCTCAGAGCTTCCTTGTCTGACAGCTGTTTTCAGAAAACACCAGAGAACTTAGGTGGCAGCAAAGAACTAGAGCATGCAAAAGCAGGTGAATCGTGAAGGAGGAGGGATGCCTTTGAAGCCAAACAAACAAAATAAGGGAGGAGGAGAAGGCGGCAACAAATGAAAAGGAAAAAGGGTGGAAAGGGGCGCCTTCATAAGATACCCACAATCTGCGCCTTGCTCCCATCTCAGTGAATAGATATTTTTTGTTGCCCTTTTCTTCTTGCTATTATCAAGAACAGCAGGAGACTGATTTGCAAAACGAATAATCCAATCTTTACTCAGCAGTTAGAAGCTGGTATTTGAGATGGTGAAAATACCATCATATGTGCCTGCGTGAAGCACTCCCAGGCAGTTTCTCCACAACCTCTCCTCCCTCACTCCCTATCTCCAGAGAGTGACACATAAATCTACTCTTGGCTGAGACTATAGAGGAAATTACAAAATGACTCAGGACAATTTCTCAGAACTTATTTTTTTAAAAAGTGGAAGCACCTACACTCTGCGGCTGGGACATCATTAAAAGGTGAGAATCTGCTATGAGTAAGAAAGGGCATAAAAGAAGCATTGAGACGCAAACACATGTCCATTTATTCAGTACAACCAAAGTTTTCATTTGGCTACAATCTTTACGTACATAAGTATAGTGAAGACTAGTGAAGATTACTATGTGAGACCTCTTAACAAGGCCTTTGTGGAGGAGATCTCAGGAAGGAATGAACAAACAGCATGACACCACATACCCCCTTCATTCTTGGTAAATATTAAAGATCACTTAAGATTCGAGGCACCCAAATAGTGCCACGCCATAATTAAATTGTAATTTCGGCTAGCATTTCTTTAGAAGTAAAAAAAAAGAAGCAAGCAAAAATAAAGACTTAGCCAAATTGCTGACGGGAAAAGTGGCCAGGCAGAAATCCTACTCGCAATGCCCTTGGCCAAGAAACACAGGAGCCACTACTGCCTAAACATTCCCGAAGCTGAGCGTACAAACCACCGCCTCCTAGTCTACCAGACAGCTGTTTATTTTACCAAAGAAATCTATAAAATTTTGGTTTGGGATCAAAATTTAGATTCTTGTTCCCTCAGTAAGTCATTTTTGTCACTAATTTCAGAAAACAAAACTTCTAAAAATGCCAAAACATCAGCACATAATGTTACGACTGGTGTTCAACAATCTAGGAATATCTAACCACCACCAACATGACCTATTCTGGTCTCAAACTAGTAATTTATTTGCCAACTAGGGATTGTTATTTAACACTCCTCAATGTCTTAGCACAAAATGCCACTTGACTAAACACAGTTCTTTACATATTGTAGTATTTGATACTTGATTCCGTAATGTCAATCATATTAAGTCAAGACAGAGGCTGGAGTATTCAGATGTTTACTCAAGGTCAGAATTATGAACCTAGAGTTCAAAGACTCTAAAAGGGGAAATCCATGGGTAAATGTCATAAGACTGGTGAACTACCCGAAACTGTACATGATTTTTTTTTTTTTTTTTTTTTTTTTTTTACATATATGAGGAATTTTCTGGGTGCTCAAAGCTTTTGTCAGATTCTCAGATGGTCTGCTCCAAATAACTTCCTAAACACAGTAAGACAGTAAAAGACCAGAGAGGATATGGGAACAAAGCATGTAACTAACCATCTTGACTTTCGCTTACCATTACCTTACACCTCTGCAAACCTTAGGTTTTAACTTCAATGAACTGTGTGAAAGACAATAAATGATCAATGCTAATTCTAATAGGGTTCTTTTTCTTTCTTTTAAGCAGCTCTCCATATTCATGAGGACAAAAAGTGACATCAAGCAGAAGACTGATTTGATCACATATTTAGGCAGAAAGACAGACAGGGAGAGGCATTAGAGCAGGACAGATGGTCAGACCATCCCTTGGTTTCATAGATGCAGAAGTTTGATGATTTACCCAAGGACAAAGAAAGGGATGACAGTGAATTGAATGGGCCCCCAAAATCACTGAAGTTTAATCCCCACTGTAACTGTTGAGGGTGGGTAATCTTATTACAGTAATTGAAAAGTGGGCCTTGAAGAGGTGATTAGATTGTAGGACCATGCCATAGAGAATGGATTAATAATGGTGGTCAGGAGTATGGTTCAGAGAGCTTTAAAAGAGAGTACATGAGAGTCTCTCTCTGCTTCCACCATCTCAGCTCAGTGTGATACCCTGCATTGCTGTAAAGCCACCACCAAAGAAGACCCTCACCAGATGTGTTCCCTGGACTTTGGACTTCCTAGCCTCCAAAACTGTAAGCAATAAATTTTGTTTTCTTACAAATCACCCAGTTCCAAGTATTTTGTTATAACCAACAGAAACGAACTAATACAGGGATTATCAGTGTAAGACTTATGGCAAAAACCTATGTGTTCTTACTCTGAGTCCATCCTATGTCCAGAGGGCTTCCCCTAAGAATACGCAAGAACCTGCAAATGGTGTTTACACTAAGGCTAGGCTTTGGCCTAAGAAATTCAACTCCCTGCTTTCTTCTGTTTCCAAAAGTAAAATTATGATGAGGTCTCCATAACTGTCTATTTCTAATCCAGAGGGCTCAGAAAGTAAATAAAGGCGCAGAAACAGAGGCTGAAAGGCATAGTGGATGGAAGACAGAGAGATGACACAGAGAACCTGCCGTCCAACTCCATCTTGACTGGTATCCAGGTGTGCCAAAATGAGAGGGGGGATTTCAAGGAGCACTGGCTGAAGATCCCTTTCTACTATCCAAGTTGCAGGTAGCTGGCTGGCTCCCCTTTGAACCAGCCTTTCTTTGTCTGCCTTGGAAAACGACAAGCAGATCCTTCTTAAAGTTTCATCTCGGACAGGACGAGAGCAAAATCATGGCCCCTGTTGTTTCACAGGAGAGAGAAAGTAGGAGGAAACCTACATCAGAAATAAATGTGGCAAATAAATCATGAGGTGAAGGCCAGCCTTGTCCATGCAGCATCTCTACTCAGTCAGGGTCAAATCTTCGTGTGGCCTCAGCTCTGGGGAGCCACTTTCCTGTTAGTCATCGTTCCAGCAGTGTGAGGAAAGGGAGTGCAATTATCCCTTCAGCACTGGCAATGGCTTGACAGCAAGTTAATTTCAGAGCCAGGGCTCCACCTGACAGCCCCGATCCTCCAGCTCAGCCCAGCCGGTGAGTCATGCTGCGTCTCTCTCTGCCGACTCTTCATAGACTCCTCTTTGTTTCTTCCTCACTCTGTGATTCTGAAGATGACTCTTATTAACAACTTGTTCTTTTTCCAGAAACAGGATGAAAAGGGAAAGTCTAGAGAAGAGTAAGAAAGCAGGGGACAGAGGACGGCAGGCAGGAAAGTGGTGTGGGGCAAAAAGCAGAAGGTGAGAGAGGAGAGAGAAGAGGCTGGGGCAACTAGGTGTGTTTACAAGGGAGCCACAGTTATCCAAGCACAGAAAGGGAAGGGGAAGAAAGAGAACAAATGACCTCGCTGGATCCTTCCAACTTCACTGAGTCAGGCAACATCGGCCCCACTTTCCAGATCAGGAGGCAGAAGAACCAAGAGGGCCATGGCTGGCCCAGGCCTCCAAGATGCAGCACTGAGCAGCCTGACTTCCAGATCAGCCTCGATAGCTTCAGAGCCTCTCTGCCTTGCACAATACTCGGCTCCTAAACATATGTGTGCTCCATATTTAATACAGAAAATACAACATTATGCCACATTTGCATGCAAACTCCAGCCTTCTGTGGCCACCCCACCCCTGCCCCAGATCCACTCAACAAGCCATCCCAGTGGTTGAGTTTTAAAAGCCTCCCTGGCAAAGGCACAGACAGCTGAGCGTTTATCCGACAACATCCTGTTATTGGCAATTTCTGCGTCAGCCCATAGTTCAGCTCACGGCAACAGCCGCTCTTACAACTTTTTAGTTCGCTTCTGTCCAGGACCACCCTTGGCCAGGGGGAATCAGCCACGTTGACGGGGTGAGGCCAGCTGCAAGAACTGGCGAGAAAGGTACCACCTGTGAGATTTCTTCCCACTGCCTTTTCGTGGGGCTCCACCATGCATCCTCCTTCTGCAGGACAAGCCCTCCATTCCCAAACTGCCTCCCATGCAGCCACTGCTCCGAGTGCTGACACTCAGGTTCTCAGTGACACTCCATGCTGCAAGCTCTGTTCCCGCTCACTGTCGGCCCTTCCCTTGTACCCTGCATGGGTATCTAGGTTTCTTCTTTCTTATCCTTCATTTTGACACATGGGTAACAACTCTAACCCTGCTGAACATAGCACGCAGTAATCCTTGGCAACAGAGAGGACAGGACTCTGTGTGCTTCGTGCGACAGGGATGTCCTCTGCATGCCACTACCTGCCTGCCACACCCAGCAAAGGGCTGGCATTAGCCTGACACATCAACCCTAATGATCAAGAACAGATCACAAAGGGCACTTATAACCTACAGCTAGGAAAAAGGGAAGTTTTTTTAAAAATCCAATCAACTACAAAGAGATCAAACTGCCTTTCAGACTCCGATGAAAAGCAAGCATAGTCGCTTCAAACAAATCCACAAACTTGACACCAAGTCTCTGCCACAAGGAAGTATAGTTGGAAGGCAGAACAATGCATCTGAAAGCTGGGTGCAAAAGCTCAGGTGTGTCCTTGATGCCTCTCTTCCAGAAGGGTCAGAGTCTGCAAGACCCCCTCAACTGGCAAAGTCTCTCAGGCTTCACTAAGCATCTCTGTAAAGGCAGATCTAACATATACTACTTTTGTTTAGTCATTTTAAGCAACCCTTCGGAAAAGCTCATTAATTTAGGATACCATACATTAAGAAAAATAAGCTAAAAGGTGTGCAGGCTTTGTCTGCATGAGGACAACAAAGAGCCAAGAGGATCCCTAAGGCCCTTGGCTTCTCGTTCTTTTTCATCTCATGAGGCAGTTCAAGAGAATTTGACCACTGACACTAATTTCAAGAAGACTGGGTAGATGACAGCTAAGATGTCTAAGTCATGTGCATGTCTTCACTTCAGTAACACGTCACTAGGAAATTGTGCACAATGTGCAAGCACCCTATGTGACATTGAATGCCCCCGGATCAAGAGGCCATTAGGTGCAGTGAGAAAGCATTCAAAAACATGTATGCATGTGAGCCACGTCAGGAAGAGGAACTCATGGCCTAATAATCTTTCATGTATGTGCTTTTAGTTGTACATTTTGCTAGTACTGTTATTTTTATCTACAGATGAAGACACACAGGCTTAAAAAGGTTATGTAACTTGCCCTAGGTCACACAGTCATAAAGCCTGGTGGACCAGGATACAAATTCAGGTTTCCAACCATCAGGTCAACAGTTCCTTCCCATATAGCACCATCAGCAAGAAAAGGATCATTATTATATTAATCTATTGAATAGCAGGCATGTAGAAAGACCACTGTTCATAAATAAATAAATGACATTTTGGTTTGGCTTTTTAAAAAAAACACAACCAAAAAGATCTTGAAATAATGCATGAAACTCAAAGAAAGATGTATACTTTGGGAATGCTGGAAAATCATATAGTTCAATAATATTTTCCTTTTCCTTTAGCTTCTTAGATGTGCAAGCTCTTAATAGCAATTCACGTGAAAAATTTTAAAAGGTTAAGCTAAAGGGGTGAGCAAGAATTAAATGCAAGTTATGTTTTCTGCTGTGCTCTAAAAACCTAACCATCAGTGCACATGCCTTTTTTCTACCTTAAAAAAATAAACAGGACAAAATATATTTTAAGCATAATTAAATTGCAAAGAGCACAACACACGGTTGTCATGCTGTATATCTCCAGATTCTCAATGCTCTGTGTTCTATCAACACAACGCCTACAAACTGCGAAAATAATCACTGCTAAAGCTACACTAGGTGATTACATAAAATTCTTCCAAAAAGCTGAAAAATCATTTAATCAGGAATATCTAAATTAAAAGCTCTGCTTACCTTGTAGAAAATAGGTTTCACTTTTGTGGATTTTCTTTTACAGTAGTAAGCCCAATACAAGTATGAGCTATGCACCAAGGAAATTTTACAAGTGTAAAATAATTTGTTACATTCAAATTATTCTGCCCTCTCTTTCCAAACGTACTTTACAAAGTAAATATTTCCCTACATCTTTCTGCTATCTTTATGTTTCAGACAGACAAAACTATTTCGGAGATCGATTTAAAGACCTTGGAATGAGAAAGGCAAAGTTGTCAATGCCACAGAATGACTAGTATCCAAAAGAAATTCTCTTATCATTAGCTACAAAGAGTGCTTAAAAATTACTGTCAGAATTGCTTAAAGATTATCATCAGAATCCCTTCTGGAAAGAAAGACATATCTTCTCATCTGCATAACAGTCTTTATACATTTTTAGAGTAAAATTAACTTTCAATCGTGAAAAGAAAACCATGCAAGCATGCCAACATTTGAATCAGAATCCACATCCATGAAAACCAATGCCCTCATTTACTTACATGCTGTATATTAAAAGGAAAAGTTCAAAGAAACCTGCTCTCTCTGGGAGAAAGGATTACATCTACTGTCGGCTGTTGGGAAATGAGTAAGACATGCGTTCTCTTTCACTCATCCCCAGGCAATGAAAAAATCCCAAACTGTTCTTCCAAGTCAGACTCACAAGGGACGCCCTAGCGCCACCAACCTCTTCCTCCAAAGCAGCACCGGTGACTGGGGGAGGCTCACCCCCTTCCTCTATGCTTCCATCCCATGCTGTGAGCCTGCCTGCTCTGGAAAGGCACCAGGTTACAACAGACGTGGAGACGGCAGCACCACAAAGTGCCACATCTTCAGTGCCAGCTCAAAGAGCAGAAAAAGAATGCATGCAACATTTCTGCTTAACACACCTCAAGTTCCCAGAACAAACCAAAAACTCTTTCAACCCCC
The DNA here is from genome assembly GCF_027409185.1 of Cynocephalus volans. Taxonomy (NCBI): domain Eukaryota; kingdom Metazoa; phylum Chordata; class Mammalia; order Dermoptera; family Cynocephalidae; genus Cynocephalus; species Cynocephalus volans. The sequence goes on along the minus strand of NC_084464.1, from coordinate 153,573,242 downwards.
TCACCCAATGGGAAATTGTATATTCTGTTCATATTCCAAACTATTACCATAGCACATGCTAATTGCTAACAATACTGAGGGAAAAAAATGCCCCACACAGGAGAGGCTGACAGGGTCACACAAAGAGCAGTGACAGTAATAGGCACCCTTAAATAGAAAGAAGGCAATCAATTATGAACCATTTGCGGAAATTGTGGGGCTGTCAAAAGCCGTGGTTACAGCTGTGCTTCATCAAGCCAGGCTTCATTTGATTTTCAAGGGAAATTATTCCTTATTCTAAAGTCTAGAATATTTGTAAGTAAAATATCCCAAACAGCCCAGGTTTAACCAGGATCCAGTCAGAAAAGAAGTTAATGACCCTTGAGACGACTAGTTGGGTCAGAGCAGGAGGCCTGGCAAGCAGAAGCAGGTGTTATTCCTGAAGAATGACCACCTTCTGTGGGCATCATGGGGATGGTGTGCACAGGGGCTCCTGAAAGAGCCATTCCCAGCACACGCTGGGCACGAATCATAAAATTCCCAAATCACCATTTTAAGAACAGAAGAGAGGGGCTGACCCATTAATCTCACTTGGTACATCATGGTGCTGATAACACCAAGGTCAATGGTTCGGATCCCATCACAATTATTACTTTCAGTAGTCACCAAATCTTCTTTCCCAAGAAACAAGAACATGTGAACTGAATAACTGCCAGGCATTTCCTAGGATTTTTTTTTTTAATGTACTGAAATTCATTATTATTATTATTAGTGTAGATATCTTCATATCTACAAAAAGATGAAGGTGATTCCTTTAGATTTGAGAGGAATTTGGCAGCAAATGCTTAACATGCTCATGTTCTTTCAATAGGTTTTTTCTTTTGTGTCCACTGGTATTTATGTATGTATGTATTTATGTATATATTTTCTTTCTCCTTCCACCATTCTTGAAAATTAAAGCTCAGATTGCCCCAATTTCAACCTGAACAGCAGCTTTCACTCCTCTTCTAGCTTTCAAACTGATGCTTCAATGTTCACCTTGTATATGCTTCATTTAGTTATAATAAGCACTGTTAAATAATAGAGTTGGAAATGGCCTTAACATACTAACTTTTTTGCATGCCTATTTTACTGAATCTTAATAAATTTTGGGAAAAAATTTAATTGCCTTCTTAAGAACTTTAACGTTGTGTAACTCAAGCAGGAAATCACTGTTCCTAATGGCGTTAAGTGGTTCCCCCCAAGCTACCGTGCTGCGCCAGTGCCCTTCAGTCAGGCATAATGACCTTAAACAGATAGTCTCGCCTCATGAGTGTTTCAGGAGCATTGGATTTTTTTAAAAAATTTAAGGCAAAGCAATCAAAATACATGTATTTGATGCTGTAGGACCCACTGTTTTGTATTAAAAAACAAACAAACAGACTATTAGCTATGATATTGGGTCCCCAAAAGTAAGTAACCCACCAGATAGAACAAAGTAGTAAGACTAAAAATGCTGATGGATCTCAGTTGAGTAAAAGAAATTGCATCCTGGGAACAAAACCAGACCAGTGAAGGCAGTTGAGTACTAGCTTTGTCTAAGAAAACTGGAGGAAAGGGAGGAGAGGTTTTGGAGGAGATGAGTAGGGAATGGGGGAGGAGTTCTGAGAGTAATAAAGGAAAGAAGAAAGGAGAGACTGAGTACAGGGCTTCCACTGGGATCTGCTCTGAAGCTGACAGGGTCTAAGCCCACCCCCCTCACAGTGGATGTCATGTTGCTGATCACCAATTCCTGATCCTTGAATGTGCCACATGACCACTCAGCAAGACACTGTCTCCTGGTAGGGTTAGTCTAAACCCAACTAGGGCATCTTCCCACTATAGTTTTTATTTAAATACCTATCATTGCTTATATTTCCTCCATCCTTATTTTGTATTTAAGACAAAAGCAACAAATATAAAATAGTTATAATTTCAAAATCAGTATTAAAATCAGCATATTAAAATGATTAAAATTGATGTCAATCAGATCATTAATGAAAAGATGGCTGACTACAAACAGTTAAAAATGTAGGAAAGGAATGGAATATAACAAGTGCTGCAGAGGATGTGGAGAAATTAGAACCCTCACACGTTGCTGGTAGGAATGTAAAATGGTACATCACTATGGAAAACAGTTGGGCTGTTCCTCAAAAAGCTAAACATAGAATTACCATATGACCTAGCAATTCCACTCCTAGGTGTGTACACCAAAGAACTAGAAACAAGGATTCAAACAGATACTTGTATGCTAATGTTCATGACAGCATTATTCATAATAGCCAAATGGTGGGAACACCCAAGTGTCTATCAACAGATGAATAGATAAACAAAATGTGGTATATACATACAATGGAATATTATTCAGCCATTAAAAAGAATGAAAGTCTTACACATGCTACAACATGGATGAACCTAGAAGACATTATGCTAAGGGAAATAAACCAGAAACAAAACGACAAATATTTTCTGATTCCACTCACATACGAGGTACCGAGAATTGGCAAATGAGACAGATAAGTACAGTAGAGGCTACCAGGGAGTTGGGAGAAGGGGAAAAGAAGAGTTATTGTTCAATGGTTCAGAGCTGCTGTTTGGGAAAGATGACAAAGTTCTGAAGATGGGTGGTGGTGATGGTTGAACAACACTGTGAATGTATTTAATGCCACTGAAGTGTACATGTGAAAATGGTAAAATGGTAAATTTTATGCTGTATATATTTTACCACAACACAATGACAAAATTCCAAAAATAATTTATCTTTGGCCAAAAAAAAAAAAATGTAGGTAAGGAACAGAACGGTAATTTAAGATGACTTTCAGAACACCTGAGCTTAGCTTTTCCTTGTGAAAATAGCTAAACAAAACCATCCTAATGGCAATTTGCTTTGCTCTTTGATGGCATGCCAGAACTCACAGGGGAGTTCTAGCTGAAGTAAATTATTCCTGTTAGTATTACAAATAAAGAAAGGAAAAAAGAAAACTGTTTTCTTTAAGGAAAAAATATATTTGTACCAATTTCCGGACCTAAGGATAGGCTGACTCCATCTTCTTTTTTTTTCCACCTCAGGTAAAGGTGGGCATCAACACTCACCTGCCTGGTTTTTGGTTTGAGATTTGGGACAGCATCTTACCCTGAATGTCTGCTCCATTTTCTCCCTGTGGAAAACCTGGTCCAGAGTGCCAACAGTCTGACTCCTTTTCAGACCAGTTGTGATGTCAGGGACGTTGCTGAAATCTGCATGAAAAATGACAAAAACGTTTATGAATTTGGCTATATGCAGACAGTAGTAATGACTGGTTTCAAGGCTCAGACAGAGAAAGAGAAGAAAGGAGAAAGCTAAAACCCTAGAAGGCAGTATACAGCAGTCCTTTGACACTAAAATTACAATATGCACATAGCTGGACTTCTGAAACAGGTCTGGGCTTTTGCTAATTGTAGAAGCAGTGTCTTCTTCCTATTTTGGTTAAAGGAGACCAATCAAAATAATGACTTAATGCCTTGTCATTCTTCCCATTGCTGTGAGAACATCTTAAGTAATTTATTTGGACCAAGAATTAAACAGCAGTGACCTTTGTTGGTATTTCTCTATTTTTGCCTAAGTAAGGGCAAAATTACCAGGGATATCTTGGAAAACCAATGATGTGAAATCATAGACCCTTATTACAATCCACAGCTTGCACACTTGCAAGCACAATTCTTCTTTTTCTGGCATCAACCACGACTTCATCCTAAATTGAAAGTTTCAAGAAGAACAGCAAACCTTTGTTAACATCCAGAGTAAAGGTTGGGAAATAATATTAACAGTAAGTAGAGTACGCAGTTTTCCAGCCTACAATTATACACACATCCCATCCTCAGCAATTCTGTCCACTGGCTCTTAAGTTAACAAATTCAATGGAAAGACCAGCCTCCATCAAAATACAGGGTTTCATTCTTATTCTTATATTTGATAGATGATCCCTTCAACCAGGTGAAATGAGATGGTTTCTGATCCCAGTCAACTACAAGAAGTCAACCTGCCTGAGTTGATCCTGGCATGGGCAGATGCACTGACAAAGAAACGGTCCAGCATGATGGGCAAGAACACTGGTCTCTGGAAGACCTTTAGAAGCTATGGGAGCCCTAGGAGGTTGACACACTGATGGATAGGAATGCTAGCACATGATCAATGCTGATATTACCAATCACAACACAGGCACTTACTTCCAAGATAGGCAAAAGCCTCCAGAAAACATCTTAATGGTCTACAGAATTCTGCAGCTCCAATTTCTTCTTCCCTTTGTCTCTTCCAACACCTAATTCCACCAAGAAAGGGCCTAGATAATATAAGTCGCGCTTCAAGTTAAGTTAGCCTACATAAGGCAGTTCTGACCACAAAAGCATGGTCTGTCACTAGAGAAATTTCAGGTAGCAATGACAGGTGAGGATACTCGGGCATGCCTCTCCCATGCCCCTAATGCCCCACCACAGAAGCAGTCCACTTAGCAGTAAGCTGACCGCATGGGAAGTAGGATGAGACCCTAAACCAAGAGTGATTCACCACTGTTTCTCCATTTCTGCCTCCTGACTCTAATGTGTGCACCTTTATTTAAGGGAGACCAACCTAAATCATTCACAAAGGAAAACCAGCCCTCATTCTTACTGCATCCAGCATAAATGCATCTCTTCATTCATCCATCCAGCACGTACTTTTTGAGCACTAGCTATCTTCCAGGCACTGTGCTGGGTGCTGGGGATAAAGAGAAGAGTAAGACTCTCAAGTTCTGCTTCCAATCTGGGGAGAGGCAACTGGTGAGAGATGAGGAGTCAGAGGGATGAGAACAACAAAGTGTCACACAGATGATATGAGCCAAGTCTCTACAGAGCTGAGTGGGCACACCTTGGAAGGAAGTTAATTCTCCCTGGGGCCGTAACAGACTTCCTAGAAAAGGAGACACTTGAGTGAAGTCTTTAAATCTGAGGGGAACTTGTCTTTAAAACTGAAGATGACAAGGCAGGGTGGGCAGGTGGGAAAGGGGATTCCATGAAGGGGAAGCAGCCTGAGTAAAAGTAGATGGTATGAAAAGCCAAGCACGAGCTGGGAACTCCTGAGTGTGGCTGCAGCAGAGAGTGGGACAGGGGAAAAAAAGTGTGCCCTAGGATGAAGGAAGGGATGGAGGGCAAGACCTTGGCAGAAAAACAGGTCAGAAGGTCTCAGCAACACTGCAGGTATGAGGTGCAAGGACCCAGGCCAACCCAGCATACAGTAATAGCAAGAGTAGGTGATGGCAGAGGGTTTGAGGAGGTAGACTCCATGGGTCCCCTCTCTGTCACCTAGAAGATACAGAAAAGAGAGAGATCAAGGGAGATTCCTGGTTTTTATGTCTTAGGTTACTAGGTAGATGGGGAACACTGGAAGGGCCAGGAGTGGGAATAACAAGCTTAGCTTTGGCGATGCTGAGTTGGAGACACGAGTATGTGTGGGCCACCCAGTGGGAGATGGTCAGTGGTCAGGTAGTCCAGGGTCCAAAGCCCAGAAAGGTCTTCACAGAGATATGGATTTGGAAGGCATCGGATTATACTCAGCAGTGAAGTCAAGGGGATGGATGGGACCCACCACAAAGAATGAGCAGAGTGAGATGAAAGAGAACCAAGGAGAGAACCCTGGAAACTCCAGTGCTTAACGGGTGCAGGAGCAGAGGGGCCCACAAAGGATGTACCTCTATTTTTTACAGAGAAGTAAAAGTCAGAGAAGTATAAGAAAATCAAGAGAGTAATGCCACAGAAGCCACACAATGTAAAAGTACATTACCTAGGTAACAGAATCAAATTTGCATTATTGCTGCTTTTACCTTGTAAATAACGAGCTTTGGTACTTCCAAAGACTTATATCAAGTACAGGAAATGTGACACACGATCCACGTATGCATTCATCCACAATGAAGATTTCTACAGCCCCAGGTATGTACCACGTACTGGGCATACAAAGAACAAGACCTTAAGTCCCATGAAGCACTCAGAGATGGCCAGGGCATAGAGAGCTCAGGAGCCTCAGGTGCTGAATGGATGCCAGTGAAAACAACATGGCTGATGTCAAAGGCAGATGCCGAGCAAATTCTGAGTCATCCATTCAATATATTCACAAAACTTTGAAGCTTAAACGCTGAAAACTCCCCAAACCACTGTTTGCCTCTTACAATAGAGGCAAAGAGGTACTCATTCACTTACTGAGGAAGGCAGATATGCTTCAGGAAGGGAGAAGAGGTGCGATGTTTAGCTGGTAACAGAACATTCAATCCCCTCCTATAAGAACCCTGTGCATGCAGGACAAAAGGCCTAGCTATGGATCATTGGGGCTTCCCATCACCTTCGTGCCTCTTAACTTCCAGGAGCCCTTGTGGGCTGCTTGGCTCCTTCCTGAGGCATGAGCTTGGAGAAGATGGCCCACCGGAACCAACTCTCAGTGAGGCTGGCCCCAGGGATTCAAAAGAAAGCAGTCCTGGCAAGTTCTAGAGATCCAACAAGATAAGAAATCTTAGAGCTGTTCCCTCACCCAAATCTCACACAGGCAGAATGATATCACAACATACAGAGTCCCCACAGTGAATAGCCATGCCCTAGCGCTGTCCTGGAGATGGACAAAGCACAGGGGAAGCCGGGCTTGACAGTGTCCATGGCTGCCAACCCCAGCTCCAGGTGACTCAAGTTTCACCAGGACCTGTATCCCCGGTAAAAGGACTGTGCCCTTAGCATTCTTTCTAGAGGAGATATGAGAAAAAAGTATATTCTGGAAGAATAGAAGACTGGCTAAAAAAAGAGTGTAGGCTGGTAAAATCTGAATGCTTATTTACAAAGCTGTTTTAAACAGGCATCCTGTCCTAGGTGCCAAATGCCTATACATAGCCTCTCTTACATTCTGCCCACGACCTGGCACCAGCTGCTAAAGTGAGTAAATATATCCTCCCCCTCCCAACTGAAAAACCAGCTTCCCACCTGGGAAAGCCTCTTCATCAGGATGTACACACTGTGACTTGTTTTAGGGGCTCTTTATCTCTATTAGATAACAGTAAGCATCGAGTCCCACTCACCCCGTGCTCAGCGCCATACAGTACAGATGTTCAGCCACAGTCCAGAACAGGCTTTGGCCAACAGGATTGCAAATAATGAAAAATAACCTACTTGTAAATTCAAGTCGAGAGATCTTTTTGCATCTGGTAAACATACCCTTTTGTCTTTCTCACCTTATTCCCTGTGGATGTTAACAGTTTGGGGTAAGGTCTAGCAATGTGAAAAATCTAACATTTAATGTGGCCAACAAGAGCTTCTACTTAGCAGTTGACTGAACAGAGCTGCAACGTCCCTATAGTGTCGGCTCCTCCACTTGTACCTGCTTATTCAATCCACTTACTCCCTCCTCCAGGTAGGTGCTGGGCACTATGCATGCACCAGGGGTAGGAGGCACTATGCCAGGTACCACAGTGAGACCAGGCTCCACCATCTCTCTCCTTTAACCAACAAATACTTTTTGGAAATGGACAACATGCCAGCAGGCTATCATGGAAAATGACTGCTTCCCCACTCTTCTACATGCTCTGCAGTTCCTAACAGACAACTGGGGGAAACATGAGGCTTTAGGTATGAGAAACCTAGTAATTCAGTTTCTTCCTGAATTGTGCATCAGTACACACTCCATTAGCACCACTGTCAGCCAAGTCGCTGGCAACCCCAAATCCTTTACAATTACAGGGCAAAACCTGTGTTAAAGTACCATCCTGGGTACCAACTTAAAAACAGAAACAGCAGGAAATGCTAAAGTTAAGGCTGCCTCACCCACACAGCTCGTAATCTGAATTCAAAGTTTACAGTTACATTGCTTCCAAATCCAATCTAACATAGTTAATATGCAAGAGTGTGGGTTCTGCCATTTATATCCCCTGTCGCATAAGAAGCACCCGTACATCCGGGTGCTAACTCTGATAAGCACAAGAGGGAATTCTTTGGGAATGAGTGGCACTGGAGAACCTGGGAGAGGACTTGGCACACATGGTGGTGTCCCTGCTGACATCCCACCTGCAGCTTAATCCTAAGGAAGCCTGCCTCTCCTCAGTGGGCAACTATAATGTTTGGTTCAGCTAACTGATGTCATCCCATAATCCCATTCTTGCTGGCTGCCCTCCTCCTTGCTCAACCAGGTAACAAGAGAATGGACAACAAAGTTTTTCCCAGTCCGTGGACACCCATCCAGGTGGCTACCAGCAGCCACTAGACCACCGGCAGCTTCTGGTTGTAAGGAGTGAGGGCAAGAGCTGTTCTGACTCTCCGGCAGCCAGGCCCAGACCTCCTGAGGACAGACAACCGGTTCCCAGAAAAAGTGATCTAAGATCCACCCTACCCAAAAGTTTGAGAATACCTCCCTAGTTCTCAGAAACAGCAATTATAAGAGAAACTGAATGAAAAATCTCAAAATGACGATATCAATTTCTGTAGCCAAAAACAAGTACAAAATGACAGAATATTTTTTTCCTCCTCTTACATGCAATAAGATTTTTTTCCTTTGAGAAATTAGTGATGGTAGTTGCTATGATTTGATGTGTCCCTCAGAAGTCATGTGTTAGAAACTTAATCCCCAATGTGACAGTATTGGGAGGTGAGGCCCAACAGGAGGTGTTTAGTAGATTAATGGCAGTATGAAAAGGGCTCTCAGGAGCAGCTCACTTTCTTTTGCTCTTTGCCCTTTTACATCCCACCATGTGAGGGTGCAGTGTTCGAGGTGCCATCTTAGAATCAGAATTGCCGAACCTGCTGGCACTTTGATATTGGACATTTCAGCCTCCAGAACTCAGAGCCAATACATTTCTTATTTATAAATTACCCATTCTGTGGTATTGTCATAGAGCACAAAAGAACTAATGCAATAGTTATAGTAATGGAAGAAGTTCTGCTTCAACTTGTGGACTGAGGATTCATTTAAAACAGACTAAAAGGATGGGGCACAAGAATAAAAATGATTTTTAAACTATGTTTTTCATGCTTTAAAACATATATTACAGTACACTGATTCTCAGTACTCTCAAATCCAAAGTCCCCTTTTTGGTAATACATACTTTCACTACAGGGAAAAGATCAGACTTAATATAATCTACCTCCACTTATAATATTATAAAACGTAATACACTGCCCTAATAGAAATGAAAGGAGAAAAATAAGTGGAAAGTAATTTGTAATTAAAAAAAAAAAATGTGTTTCAGTATGTAACTGATGGGCTCAACTGCTCCAGAAACATGGGAAGCTAGTGCTGTGGAGAGTTACAGAGACCATGTCTCAAGATTTACCACAGACCAATGCCAGGTTGGCTTGGTGGTATTGCCATCAGGGACATGACTTACCAAAAAGGCAAAACCCTTGACAAAGTTATGAACAAACAAAAGACATTCTTCCCTTGATTTATTGGTTTGTTGCATTCCTAGAAAATTTAAAGTACCCTACAGCCATGGGGAAAAATAATTTGTGTGTGTTTGTATAACAGAGCTGGTTCTTGGCTCAGATCATTACACTCAAGTTTTTTCATCTCCATGAAGATCTGGTAGAATAATCTTCAGTGTGAGGGATTAATCTGAGCCTGCAAGGCATTCAGCAACCATGTCCCCAACCACCAAGTGCCACTGTCTCCCAAATCATTATGATAACTGTAAACAGACCTACAAACTTCCAAAATGTTGCCTGGTGGGCAGTGCCACCTCCAATGAGAACCGCTTCTTCTCTCCCTGCGGCCAGAACCTCAACTTTACTTCAGGGAAGTCAAGTGCATCAGAAGACGCAAAATGCACAGAAAAGTACACAGCCCAGAGCAGGGGCCCAGTGAATGTTATATCCCCCCACTTCCCAAAGACAGATAAAATATGCTCACTACAGCAATTAAAAATATAGCATTCAGATAAACAATGTAATATATTTAATTGGGACTCTCCTCTCAGGCTCAAGAATATTTTAGCTGATTAAATCATTAATCCCTACAAACCTGTAGAAGTGTAATTGTCTAAGAAGACAAAAAAAAAAAAAAATATCTAAGAAGTAATATCAAAGAAGTTACAAGTGAATAATAAATGATTTAATTAAGTTTCCAACTATATAATCCACTGTGACATTAGAGCTCTGCATCTTTGACATTTACTACTTACATTCTCCTATCTACTCACATTAGGAAAATGTAGTTTCTGTGAATTACGCTCTTAATTTATTCAGTTTAATCAATCTCTCTCTTCAATTTCTCAGAATTTCCACTATGCAATTTAATAAATGAACAGCTTATAGAGAATCAAAGAATTTTAGATCAGAAAAGAAACTCAGAAGTTACCCCATTCAATTCCTTCATTTTATACTCACATTTTTTTTTTTTAAGTACAAATGCAATTTTAAGAAAAGATAAAGATTTTGGTAAAGCAAAGCTGCCAGTTGAGGAATAATAGCATTTTGTAAATACAAAATTAAGGTGTTTCTTTTTTTTTTTTTGGTTTTCCAAGCTTTGCCCATATAATTAAGCTCTGTACTGATCCTTATAAGACACAATTATCATGGTACAAAGGGCACATTGAACATTGAGTTCATTTGCAAAGAAAAGCTTAGAATCTCTGAACTTTAAAATTTAAATTTGCAAACTTTGTGTAGAAATGCATATATTTAAGTAACTCAGATTTCTCTAAATTTTACTCTTGATTTTACTTAAAATGCAGTGAGTTGTGACACCTTCCATTACTGACATCTGTCATCCAGGCAAATATTACTATCATCAGTCAGTGAAACAGATTAACAAAGAGATCATCATTTAATATTAGGTACTTTTAATATAGACAAAAATCAATCTGCTTTTCTGACCATATCTGGGACTCTTCATTTTTTATCATTATTCTTGTGTCAAGGAAATTCAAAGCAGCAGTCTGAATGTCACTGTTAAGCTTGCAGAGAAGTAAATTATATCATAGCATAATACCGTGCCAGAAAAAAATGTAAATTTCATAAATCTTCCAAGTCCACTTAACCTGAGGTCACATTTCAATGGGTGATGTTCTTGACAGAACAAGCTACCAGTGGTAATGAACAAAGAGAAGAAAACACTGGTAGTAAATGTTTCTTAATAGCAGGCTGCCATAATTTGATTCAACTGTCTTATGATAAACATCCTTAGAGTCTGAAAGAATACTTAGAGGAATGGGAATATGGCAGATGTTATCAGGGCAGGAATGTGCTGCTGGTCACCTCCATACTTACCACAACATAAAGGCCTCCTTAGAACAATGGAAGAAGAGAATTTAGATATACCCACATCCACATTCTCAGGAGCATATAGCTGAGACCAAGGCAGTGTGTTTAGCCCAGAGAACGAAGGGAAAGGGCCTACCATTTATCAAGGTCCCCAATGAAAACTACAAAGTCAATGATAAAATAGATCTTCAACCGAGGTTTTGGTACTACCAGAAACTGATACCCACCAGAGCTGAGAGGACCACCCAAGTGCTATACTTAATTATATTCAGGGGTATGTAACAGACACTTAGAGAATTTTAATATAATAGAATTTTAGTTCAAAATCCTTACGAACTACTTAGTTGGAGTTCTATCTAAAGACCCCAAGAAGAAACCCCCAAAAAAGTACGCACAAGATTCTGTTTGGGAATGTTTCTATAGGAAAAAGGAACCTTGAGTAACCCTCTTTACAGCAAGTACTATTGTGCTACTGGATTAAAAGAAGGTAACATGGATTATTATTCAGTCATAAAGAGGAATGAAGTACTGGTTTATGCTACAACATGGATGAACCTTGAAAGAGTTATGCTGAGTGAAAGAAGCCAGACATGATAGGCTCTATATTGTATAATTCCATTTATATGAAATGTCCAGAATGGGCAAATCCATAGAAACATAAAGTAGATTAGCAGTTACCAGGAGCTGAGAGAAGGGAAATAAGTGACTTCTGATGAGCGTGGGGGATGCTTTTTGAGGTGATGAAAATATTGTGGAATGAGATAGTGGTGATGGTTGTACAACTTTGTGAATATACTAAAAACCACTGAATTGTACACTTTAAGAGGTGAATTGTATGGTATGTGAATTATAGTAAATTTTTTAAAAAGAAAGTAAGAATGTCATTGCAGATTTTATAGGGGAGAAATTAGAGTTACAGTAAAACTCCACCATAAGTGGGTTGCAAATAACCAAATCATAGGATATATATGGTCACACTCCTGCTAGGTTAATGAAAATCAGTATGAACCATCAAAAAAGGCACAAGGATAAAGGTAGTGAAACTATTACTGTAAACAACTGAGAAAGCCCTAAATGATCACAAGGCAGTTTCTAATTGCCACCCTAAGCACCCAGGTAAGACAAAGGCCATCATCAATTCAGTTACATCTAAATTTTTTTAACTGCAGGTCAAATTATTACTGGGTTTTACTCTATGTATAGTAAGTAACAGAGAAAATTTAAAAGGGAAAAAGGTGGTTAAAATTCAGACATTTTATCCTACGTGGAAGGAAAAATAAGACGACACAGCTCTACCTCTATCTGCTATTAATCATGACCTTGTCCAAGTTACTAGTGATGTAATATGTGTCTGTGCCTTGATTTACCCAGCTGTAAAAGTAAAATGATAATAACACATCTCTGTTCCATCAGCGTGATATAAGGGATAATTAGTGCTTTTAAGGTTCTTTGTGATCTTTATATTGAGACAGCCTGCTACTATTACTAAGCCTTAAAAAACACCTTCTCTACAGCAGTCAAGACTTGACTCTATTTAAAGAGGTAATGAGATCTGCTCCAAAACCAAAATGGAATGCTTGATCCATTACTCTGCTTTTTGACTTCATAAACTTTTATAATAAATGCACTTTCCTATAGTCATTAAACTGTTGCTTTAATCATATTAAATTTTAGAGTGAGAAAGAAAAAATTTTAAACTGTTTTGTCTGATCCCTCATTTTAAGAGTCAAAGTAGCAGTTAGAGTAACCTGCTCAAGGTCACACAAAATAAGGCCAAGAACTATATAAAATCCAGACACCCTTACTCAGTTCCTACAGTCTTTTACAAAAGTTACTACCACCAAATTAAACTTAAAACATATCTCACTATCAGTATTGACCTACACTGGTGATATGGAAGTTATTGTTCCTTTTTAGTTGTGGTTTTGGTTTATGTGGCAAAATAACTCTGTCATGGGCACAAATCAGCCTATTAAAACTGCAGAGCAGCACAGACGTGGAGCACAAGTCCCTGGACATGCAGTAAGACTCTGGAGCTGGTGTGTATGGTTCTCAGGCAAGCACAGCCACGGGCCATCCCAGAGTCCCCAACACATGTATGCAAGTGAATGGAGACAGCTCTGAGAAAGTCTCAGCACTATTCCCTTGCATAAGATTTAGAAATAAGAAATCTGAGAAGCCTCAAGGTGTGTTCCAAAGATTCTTTTTATCCCTTATAACTCACTCTCAGGAGTTCCCTAACTTCACAGTAAGAGACTCCCAACAACCTTCCTTTCTCTCAATAGCTAGTTATTCAACACCTGCTATTTACCAAGAATTGTGCTAGCTGCTGTGTCTTAAACATCTTTGTATACTTCAAAGTCCCTCTTTTCAAGGGATTTTCAGTAGTAGGTAAATTACAACAAGCACACAGAGTGATATTGCAAGGCAATAAATACTAACTTCTATACCAGTTATACAAGCAAAATGCTTTCAGAGTTCAAAAGAGGAAGAGCCCATGATTCCTCCAATGTAATATGCAGGCAGCCCCTTCTTACAGAATACAATCTTGAAAGGGAAGTATAAAAGCTGAGTATATAGGTTCTGTGAACTTCCATTCCCAGAGATCTAAAAAAATTATAAAACTTTTATTTACACCCACATTTTAAACGTACCTGATACGTGTCTTAACCTTCTCCCCGCTTCCCCAGTGAACATATATTGACCTGCTCAAGATCAAAGAAAATCCACATGAGGCTGAATGCTCATTGTCCAGGGCTCACATACTGATGGGCATTTTCGGGTCATGAGTATAAAGCTTAAGAAACTTATGCTTATCAACATATCCGGCCCCCATTTTTTCCTCAATCATTTTTACAAAATAATAGAGACGAAACTCAGTAAACATTCAAATAATTTTGCTAATGCTACTACACAAAGATGGCTAATCTTCACAGAAGCATGACACGGTCACTCATCAACTGAAACATGAAAATCAGAATTAGATTCACAAATGGCAATTTAGGAGGAAATAACTAGTGTTAGACAAGTAAATGTAAAAAAGTAGAAGATAACACATCCTTTCATTTAACAGCTTTGAGTGCTTCACTGGAAATTCCAGATTCAGTAGCAAGGCCATCAGGAGACTTTAAGAAAGAGGGTATTCTGCTGCTCTACCGACTGTGGTACAGCGTGTGCTCACTCTCCAGGGGCAACTGTTTAGAGCTCCTAGCACAAGACACGTGATAATTTTGCTATCAATTTCATATGCCTATTTCCAAATACATTTTCTCAGAGCTATCAACAAGTAACAAAATTAGATCATTTGAACTTTGTCTCATTTTCCCATTACATGTTAAAGATGTTAATGGCCAGAAGCAAAAAAGGATAAAAGATAAATGAATTTATATGAGAATAGTCAATTTATAAATAATCATAACTGAGTACTGTAGGGTCAGAATTAATTTATAAGATGCAACAGACCATAACTGAATTGTCTGAAATAAAAGGAATGGATATGCTGCGAATGTATTTCAAAGCTTATTTTTTTTCTCTTATAAACAAACATGTTTGACTTACAAGATGAGTGGAAATCTTTAAAGTAGGCAAGTTGCGACTCAAATCTCCTCCCTTTCTCTTTATGTTGCTAATTTTGATGAATTTTGTGGGATTTTATAGATGGTCTTTCATTACAAGCCTTTCATTAACCATTTTGGAGGCAAGTAAAATATTCAATGTGAACAAAGAAGCTTAACACAAGGTGTCCCAAAATGAGCTCCTGGTCTTTCCCCAAAGCTGCTCCACATGCAGCCTTCCCATCTTAGTTGATGGCAACGCCATCCTTCCAGTTGCTCAGGCCAAAACCTGGGGGTCATCCTTGACCCCTCTCCTTCCCTCACACCTGTAACCAGTCTCTGAGCAAGTGCTAGTGGCTCTACCTCCACTGCCACCACCACAGCAAAGCCACCATCGCCTCTGCCCCACCTCAGCCTTCTTCAGTCTCTTCTCAACAATCACTCAGTGATCCTTACAGGATAGTGGTCAAATCACATCAGCCTTCTGCTCAAACACGTGGGACAGCTCGTCATTTTCCTCAAGATAAATGTCGGACTTTACAATGGTCTATGAGGTCCAAACTGATCTGGCCTCACATCCCTCCAAGCCTCATCTCTCACTTCTCCGGTTCCCTTGCTTCTCCAGACACACTTGGTGATCCTTAAACAAGCCACTTACATATGCATCTGTGCTTTCAGATGTCCCTCACCTCCTTCAAGCCTTTGTTCCAATGTTTTCCTTGTTCACTGAGGACTATCAGCTGCTGTATTTATGACTGCAACCTACCTCAATCCCTACTCCTTTTTTTTTCCCCCAACATGGAATATCTTTTTTTATTTTATCATTATACAACGTAAACATTTTTTGTGGCCCTTCACCAATTTCTCCCTAACCCCCTCTTCCCTTCTCCCTTTCCCACCTCTGGTGTCCTCAGTTCCGTTCTCTTCTTTTGAGAGTTTCAAGGAATTATTGTAATTGTTGTGTCTTTCTTTTTTGTTGTTTTTTGTTTGTTCCTTTTTTTCTTTTTCAGCTCCCACTTATGAGTGAGGACATGCAGTATTTCTCTTTCTGTACCTGGCTTATTTCACTTAACATGATTTTCTCTAAATTCATCTATGTTGCTGTAAATAGCAGTACTTCACTCTTTTTCATGGCAGAGTAGTATTGCATTGTGTATATACCATATTTTCCTTGTCCAGTCACCCATCAATGGACATTTAGATTGGTTCCATATTTTGACTACTATAAATACAGCTGCGATAAACATGGGAGTGCAGGGATCCTTTCGACATGATGATTTCCATTCTTTTGGGATCCAGCAATGGGACTGATGGATCATATGACAGATCCATCTCTAACTGTTTGAGGAAACCCCATACTGTTTTCCATAATGGCTGTACTAATTTACACCGACAGTGTAAGAGGGCTCCCCTTCCTCTGCATCCTTGCCAGCACTGCTTATCCTCTATTTTTTTGATACTGGCCAGTCTAACTGGTGTTAGATGATATCTCAAATGGTTTTGATTTGCATTTCCTTGAAGCTTAGTGATATTGAGCATTTTTTCATGTGTCTGTTGGCCATTTCTATATATTCTTTTAAGAAATGCCTATTCAGCTCCTTTGCCAATTTTTTAATCTATTTACTTGCCATTTTACTGTTGTTTGAGTTTCTTGTATATTCTGGATATTAATCCCTTGTTGGATACACAGTTTGTGAATATTTTCTCCAATTCTGTAGGTTGTCTTTTTGCTCTGTTAACTGTTTCTTTTGCTGTGCAGAAGCTTTTTAGTTTGATATAATCCCATTTGTTTATTTTCCCTTTTGTTGCCTGTGCTTTTGAGGTCTTTTTCATAAAGTCTTTGTCCAGTCCTACTTCTTGAACTGTTTTCCCTATGTTTGCTTTTAGTAGTTTTACAGTTTCAGGTCTTATATATATATATATATATATATATATGTCTTTAATCCCATTTTGAGTTAAACTCGGTCCCTACTCCTAATCCCCTCCTACCCTGATCTATTTTTTTTCCATTGCATTTGTCACCTGTGAACATGTTATATAATTTACTTATTTATTATATTTTTGCTTATTCTCTATTTCCACACACTAAAGTACAAGCAAGCTCCACATGGGCAAGGATTTTTTTTTTTTTTTAATGTTTTGTCCACTGTTTATCTTTAGCACTCTTAGAACAGCACCTGACACACAATAAGCAGTCACTAAGTATTTGTTAAGTAAATAAATGAAAGAAAAGTAAAAAAGGAGAAAACTGATATCAGGGTGCTCCTCATGATTGGCATGTACCTATTGTGGGGTAGAAAATGGCATGTCTCACTTCATGGACCTAACTTAAGTGCTTGAACTCAGGATTAAGTTTAAGCATAGAAGTTCATTTCCCAACTTTAAGGTAAAAAAAATTCTCATAGTCAAATTATTTGCACCGCAGATTCAACCTTAAGTTATAATCAAAGCCACAATTCCCTCCTTAGCTACAAGTTTTATTTTCTGCACTTCAAACAAACCACATTTTAGATATAACAATTAGCATTTTGTTGAAAAATAAAGTTAATGTGGAAATGGAAGATTGGGGTGGGGTTTTTTTTGAGTTTTTTGTTTGTTTGTTTGTTTGTTTGTTTGTTTTGCTTTTTCACATCCTGAGTCCTGTTATTCCTATATCTGTTATTCATTTAGTCATACATTCAAGCAAATATTTATTGAATGGCTCTACGTATGTACCTGGCAATTTGCTGGTGATAAAACACAACTCAGAAGGAGTCCCTCTGCTGAGGGGGAACAGTGCATCTCTGCATACCTAAGTGCTCTGACAGAGGAAGGGGCAGGACCTGCCCTGCCACACTATGCCACCCACCCCTTGGCCCCACTCCAACCCAGCCATGCCTTCAGCATCTCTCAAGGGTACTGTCTGCAGCTGGGGTTGACTGTACCCCCCAACAGTTTATATAGGAAATTTGACTCCCCTTGTAACAGTGTTAAGAAGGTGGGAAATCTCATTATGGTATTTGAGAGGTGGGGCCTTTGAGAGGTGATTGGATTGTGAGGGCCCTGCCCTCATGAATGGATTAATGCATTAATGGAGTAATGGGTTAATGGGTTATCATGGGTGTGAAGTGGTGACTTTATAAGGAGAGCACATAAAAACACTCTTCCCTCTCCTTGCCATGTGATGATACCCTGGGTCACCAAAAAACTCTGTAGAGTTCCTGCCAGATGTGCTCCCTGGACCTTGGACTTCTCAGCCTCCAAAACTATAAGAAATAAGTTTTATTTCTTTATACCTTCTCCAGTTTCAGGTATTCCATTATAAGCAACAGAAAAAAGACTACCTGCAGATGCCCCTTCCAAACCTGGCACCAGATGACCTGCCTTTCTAACACAAAAATCTTACCAACCTTCTCCTGCTCATGCTTTCCCCTGGGAATCTTAGCACCAGGCTTCTGACTGGCTCACAAGAGCCTTGTCAACCTTGTCCGGCCCTTGATCACTTGTCCTATCTTGCCTTATCCCTCTTCCCTATTTGCACCTGAGTCTCCAACAATCCTGAATTACTCACCTCCCCACAGTTGGGCCCACCCAGCCCCCTCCCCACTTCCCTGCACCTGAAATGCATGCTACCTCCTCATCTACATTCTTCAGGGTTTAATATAAGTGAGATCCTCCCTGAAAAGTGGCCCTGATAACCTGAACACGAGTTTTCTGCTCCTATTCTACTGCCACACCTATGTATTAGAGCAACCCTTCTCAAAATGTGGGCTGTAGAATCCTAGGGCTGCTGAGACCCTGCTGAGACCCTTTCAGGGGATCTGCAAGCTCAGCATTATTTTCAGAATAATACGAAATATATTTACCTTTTCCTCTCTGAGAACATTTGCACTGATGGTGCCAAGCAAAGGAGGGTAAATCTACCGGCATCTACGCACGCATCCAGACAGTGACATCAAACTTTGCTAATCGTCCCTGTCTTCTTCATTACCACACACTTACACTGAGACATGCCAGTTGCACTTAAGAATGTCCTCAATGAAGCAGTATAAATTAACAATTTTTCTAAATCTCGACTCTTGAGAACATGGTCCAGAAGTACACATACAGCTCTTCAACTGCACATGGAACAAAGTATATGGCGGCTTTGAAGAAAAGCCCTTGTACAATTGTGCTGGGAGCTGAACGTACTGCTTTTTTTCCAAAACACAATTTTTACTCAGAAGAACAACTGACAGAAAAATCTTCTTTAAAATGAACAAAGTAAGTTTATCGATTCCAAGAAAACTGACAGTATTTGTAGATATAATTCAAACTTTCCAGCAAAAATTAGAATCTTGAAAAATTTGTATCCACCACAATGAATTTGACAGCCTCCCAATACTTAAAGACTTTTCCAATGGATTTGAATGTGATTTTCAATATTGTATCATAAAATGTCCACACTTGAAAGATCTGCATAACTCAATAACCCATAATTTCCAAATAAACAATTCATATTAAAAAATCGCCCATGATTAAAAGATCCAAAGTACAATATAAGCTGATGGATTTTAATGTAACCATGTAAGAAAAGTCCATCAGTAATGTCTCGGATTCCACATTGCAACTAACCTTGAGGAAACAACCACTGATTGAGTTTCGGTGTAATACCCAAGAAGAATATCCACAATTACCTGAAAGGGCTATTAAAATGGTCCTCTCTTTTCCAGCTACCTATACCTGTGTAAGGATGGATTTCTTCATATAACTTCCACCAAAACAACACATTACAAGAGATTGAATGCAGAAGCTGATACAAGAATCCAGCTGTCTTCTATTAAAATACACACTAAAGAGATTTGCAAAAATGAAGGCTACTCTTCCCTTTTTTTTTTTTTTTTTTTTGGTTTGGAGAAACATTTTTTTCAAAAATATGTGTTAACATAAAGTAGATTCTTAATAAACATTTTGAAAATTTTTGTTTAAATTTTGAATATGGTAGCCCACATATGTAGCCCACATAACTAAAGCTCTTAGGGGGTCTTCAGTGACTTCTAACAGTAAAGTGTCCAGCTAGAGACTAACAAGTCTGAGAACTGTGGAACCAGAGCAATTACAATGGTGGATTATAACTAGTGTCTGTTCACATGTCTGCCTCCCCACCATACATAGCACCTTGAAGATGGGAACTATGTTTTTTCATTTTTGTATCTCTGCCATCAAACACAGTTCTTGACACATAAACACAAATTTATCATTACAGCCTTGGAGCTCAGATGACCAAGGCTGGCAGGGCTGCATTCCATCTGGAGGCTCCATGGAAGAACAGTTTCTATTCCTTTTCCAACTTCTAGAGGCCATCTGCATTCCTTGGCTCATGGCCCCTCATCACTCCAACCTGTGCTTCCCTTGTCACAATTCCTTCTCTGATTCTGAACCTCCTGCCTCCCTCTGACAAGGACCCTTGTGGTTACACTGGACCCATGGAGATAATCCAGGATAATCTCTCCATCTCAAGATCTGTTAATCACATCTTCAAAGTTCCTTTTAATCACATCTTCAAAGTTCCTTTTGCCATATTCACAGGTTCTGGGGATTAGGGTGTGGACATTTTTTGGATGGGCCATTATTCTGCCCACCACAGCCATATACTAAGATAGTGCAGTAAAAACCAAGCACCATTTTCCTCAATGTTTAAGAGTCTCTAGACCAGGATATGAAACTAAGAACAATGATTACCTTGGGAAGAGAAACTGGGTGGCTAAGGACAGGGTGGGAGGAATTTACCTATTTTATTATTTAACAAACACTTATGTGGCCTCTACTTTGTGCCAGGCAATATCTAGTGCTTTCCAAACAGTAACTCATTGATCCCATAAAAATCCCAGACCATTTTACACTTGCAAAAACTAAGGATGGAAAGTTTAAGTGACTTGCCCAAACTTACACAGCTAATAAGTGGAAGAGCCTGGAGCCAGGACTTAAACCCAGGTCATCCGGTTAATATCCGTGCTCTGAACCACTGAACTATATAGCTTAGGGGGACTTAGCCATCACTGTTGAACCTTTTATTCCACTGAGATTTCATACCATGCATATGTATTGCCAATTCAAAAAATGGAAGATATTGTTACAATACACTTGTCTCTAAAAGAGAGAGCTAGAAAGGAAATATGGATATATGTGGTCCTACTTAATGGTCTCACTTCCTTCATAGGGAGGAATAAAGTCAGGAACATGATTTGTTCTTAAGCTCATTACAAAAGAAGGACATCAAATGTGAAACACAGACCAGCACCATTTGGCAGCTGGTACCCATAACATCCACAGGAATAGTGAGATCTTTTTTTTCTTTTCCTTATGTAACAGGCTATAAAGTTTCCTCTTTCTAACAGCTAAAACAGTTTCATAAAACTTCTACTTCACAGAGATCTGGCTTACTCAGCATGCATAGGAGACTATGCACAGCATCCCAAACTCTCAAATGGCTATTAAAAGTGGCACATCAAACAAATATTTCATACAGTGCTCTCCAGAGAATTTCCGTAGTTTTTTGGGTTTTTTTTTTTTTTTTTTTGCATTTAATGTATTTGCATTTAATGTTCAGAGAGAGAACATAAGACTGGCTTTTACTCAACACACTGGCAAACTTTATTTACCAGCTTCTCCCCCAACCCCAAAACTGCCTCATCCTTTTTACTATGGGGCATCTCCTCACCATCAGCAGTCCTTGTCGAGGCCAGCACAGTGCTACTCTGCCTACTGCACTCCTAAAGGTAACCTGTGAGGACCACACCACTAGTGGATATGGCTTCCCATTGCTAAGGAGTACTTAGGTTTTATGGGGAACCTACAGTAATTTGTTTATTCACTCTTTTTCCAAATACATTTTTTGAGTATTTATCTTATAGGGGACTTCTGATCATTAAAAACAACAATACTTTTAAGACCCAAAGGAATGAAGTTATAGTGGTAGATAAGAGAATAGAGTTGATATGTAAAGGCAAGTGTTTCAAACCACACTCCAGTGGTCATTAAATAACCAGGCAAGTCTTTTGTATTTTATATAAGTCAAGGGAAAGTAATGCAATACTTGTTAGTTTTTTTTCAGATATGTGCATGATATGTTATAAATTCCTAGCTCCAACAAACTTTCCAACCTTTTCCTGTGACCTCTACTTTCAGACTCTGTGCTCAGTCTATGTGAATTGCCCTCCCTCCACCAAATCTCCCCATCACACACCCAGAGGTCCATAATCTGTCCACCTGCAGGGCTCAGATCAAATGCTAACCCTTCTGGAAACCTTTCTCCACCTCACACACAGACTCTTTTGCCTCACTCCTGGACTCCTTTACTCTCATAAACAGAAAAGTTAGTGGGAATACCACCTCTGACCTCCAGTTCTCTTCATTGCAAAGGTTTTTGTTAAAACTGTGAACTATTATTCACAAGTGTTTTACTTTTTTTAATCAACTAAGAATAAAATAATGTCTAATTCATCTTTATGTACCAGCAACATTTAGCAAAATGTTTTTAATTGTTAAACAAACAAGTGACTAAATGAGTAAGAATGAGAAAAAGGGAATCAGTTTTACAAGGTAATTAGTATCCAAGGATCTTAACTCCTTCCCCTGCTAACAGAAAGCCACATACTCGCTTCCACTGATTTAATTAAAAATTACCTTCAGCACAGATATAAGAACTAGTAAGTCTGAGACCAAAGCTCTGTGTCCTGGTGAAACTGGTATTTCCCAATCAAATTTTTTAAAAATTAAACAAATAAACAAAAATGCACCACTCATCTTTAGGAAAACTAATATGTTTTAACATCTGAGAATCTGGGGTGTCAGCCAGACAGACTTACAGTCATAGCAGTTTTACACACAAACAGAGCACTCTTCGAGCTAAATGCTGTTAGTCTTCCTAAACAGGCTATGGAAGCCAAGATGCCCTTGCTCTCCCCAACAGGAAATAAGTGGGTTTGCACATCAGAGCTGGCTCTATGATTCTTTCCCCTGGTGAAAAGCTATATAATAGACACATACGTTCCCAAGAGCAATTCATTCTAAAGAACAAATTTACATATAAGTGGCTTCTGGTAGCTTGAGACTCTATACTACTCAGACATCAATTTAAAAAGAGCGATTCAAAGGAGGATTGTGTGGGAGCTAAAAAAAGCAGCTCAGCCACAATTACCTTCATCATCTGGTAAGCATTTGCTGCATTTACACTGTCTAAATGGGAGCAAGAACATAGGTCTTTTCTATTTGGTCTCCTGCTAAATTTACCCGCAATCCTAACAAGGTAGTATTACTAACTGTTTCTAGATGGAGAATGCATTCATGCCACAACAAGATCAGTGTTTACATAAAGATTTTGTTCGGGAACTCTACGCCCAATGAGACTTTCATAAAAGCTGCTGGAATTTTTCAAAAGGTGGCAAACACTAGAAGAGGGATTTTCATACATAAATCACAAAAACAGCATTTACAGGATCCCAGTATAAACAGGTCTGGTACATCCAATGCCTTCAATGGTGGCCTTGTTGGCTCTAAAATAACAGTGGGCTCTTTAAGCAATTCCAGTGGTAAAATTAATTCTCTCTGTAAAATGTCTTTACAGATGATATTTCCACTCAAGTCAAATACAGCCCATGGACATTTCCTTTCTCTACTGTGCGTAACTAGAACAGAAATTCAAACACCTAACAGCCAAGAATCAAATGGTCATTCACTTCTTAGGAAATAAAGAAACTTAATATTAAACACATCAATCCTCAACGTATTCCTGTCTCTCTGGCCCTCAAAGAGTAACAGAGGCATAGCGTAGGAAAGCCGGTGACGAAGTTCTCTGCTTCTCAGTGTACTCAATTCACTGAATGGGACAGTGTCTTGTAAGCATGGACTAAGGAGCAAATGAAGTGGGCTAAGAAGTCCACTTGCTGCATTCTGAGCATACTTCGAAGGACAGCGGAGGTTTGGGACACATAATCCCTACTGAAACAAGACACCAGCACAATGGCTATCATTTGCTGAGAACTTCACATGTATTATCTCATTCAATCCTCAGAACCTCAGCATAGAAGGTTCAGGAAACAGAAAAGTCCTGCTGTGCAGTTCAGGCCCACCTCCTTTAGATTAACGGCCACAGGGCAGTGGGAGTTGAATACACCCTACCCCAGGGCTGTTCAACGGCAATTAGCACCCTGTGCTGGTTAAAAAACGGAGCTTGAACCACCCCGAGCCTCCTGAAGGGGGCGCTCTGACAGCAGGACCAAGGAGGTTGCATTTTCATAAACTCATCAGGTGAGTCCCAGGCACTAGGAAACTTGAGACCCACTTCCCTAAACACAGCAATGATCTCAAATGCCAGTAGAACACTTCTTTTCTAGGAAAGCTCAGAACCTGTGCAGCAACCCACAACCATTCCCCTGGCTCCTTGGGACTTGCCACTGTGATTAACACTTCTTTAAATCAGAGATAGATACAGATTTTTTTTCCACTTAAACATGACCAAAAGACTAAAGCCAATCAATATAAATTTCCAGATAACTGAACAGAAACAAAAGTAGACTGAAAGTCCTGAATCGGATGTAGCTTGTTCCCAGGGCCTCATACTTTTTAAGTACTAAACAGTAGTCAATAAATATTCCACTTGATGGTCAAGATACGCCCAAAACAAGTGCTTTAGACTTTCTTCTTTCTTCATTTTCTGATATTCTTATAGTTCCTGTTACAAAAAACAGGACTGCTCTTCCAGAGAGCCAGCTATTTGGTTTTTATTAATAGGCAGAGAAATGCCTTCAAGGGAACATGAAATTTAGGGAAAGGCAGACTCTGAAATGACCAGTGCTAAATATAATTCAAAGTCACATTAAAAATTGTTTTTCAAAGTCACTTAAATTTTTGATTTGTGTATATTTTAATTTTCTTAGTAAAAAAACAGGATTACTGTTTCATAATTCATTACAAAAGCAAATCGAAGTAATTTTTAATTAACCATTAAGCTATAAGGGAGAAGGAAGCAGAGAATCACCTTTTCACAATTCCTGCTGTGTAAGGAGCTAGACTGGACATGCCACAGACATGAACTCCCTCAACCTCACAGTGACCCACAAGGCGAGTAGAGAAGACTCTTTCTCTGGATGAGGAAACTGAGGCTCAGTGTCTTCATTCAGGCTCCCCCAAAAGCAGAGTTTAAGCCAAGGACTTGGGAACAGAAGTTTACTTGGGAGGTGATCCCAAGAAGCCCAAGGAAACAGGGACAGTGTAGTGGATTGAATTATGTCCCCCCAAAACTCACTGAAGCTTGAATTGTGTCCCCTAACTTTTATGTATTAGAAACTTGGCCTCCACTGTGACTGTTAAGAGCATGGGAAATCCTATTATGGTAACTGAAAGGTGGAGCCTTGAAGAGGTGATTAGATTGTAGGACCTTGTCATAGTGAACGGATTTAAAATGGTGGTGAGGAGCATTGTTCTGACGGCTTTAAAAAGGAGAGAGAGGAGAGTCTGTCCCTCTCACTCTTGCTCTCCCAGTTCTACCATTTTTGCAATGTGATATCCTGCCATCACTGCCACCACCACCAAAGCTCTCACCAGAAGTGTTCCCTGGACTTTGAACATCCCAGCCTCAGAAACTGTAAGCAATAAATTTCGTTTTCTTACAACTCACCCACTTCTGAGTATTCTGTTACAAGCTACAGAAATGAACTAATACAGACAGTGAGGCAAGAAAGGCAGAAAGCCCATGAAAGGTGGGAAGACAAGGCTGACGTGTGCACCTGGGGTTTAGCTCCAGGGACTGTCTTCAGGACAACGTGAACTACACCTCAGGATGGTCTCTGCAAGGGATGAGGAAGCCAAGCCAGCATCCACCACGCCCAGACCTCACGGGTCGAGGGCTGTCCCTCGTGTGGCACAAACTGTAAAGAACAGCCCAGGATTCAAACCCAGGTCTGACTCAAAGCCTGCAAGCTTATCACATGCCACCTCTCAGTATGTCCATAAACATGGGCTCCTCTTGTAACTATGATGTTCTGTACAAATGAGTTGCTTGGGCTTTTTTCTCTTTTATTTTTCAATTTCTTACCTACCTACCCTTACACTTTCTTTTCCCTCAACCTTCAAAAGGGACAGATTTCCTTCTGAGGTTTTCACTCACAGGCATTTAACGTCCTTCATCAGTAACATAACTGCCTCAGAAAGAAAA
Organism: Cynocephalus volans; assembly: GCF_027409185.1. Lineage (NCBI taxonomy): Eukaryota > Metazoa > Chordata > Mammalia > Dermoptera > Cynocephalidae > Cynocephalus > Cynocephalus volans. The sequence goes on along the minus strand of NC_084464.1, from coordinate 153,547,277 downwards.
AAATCCATATTTGCAGAGTGTTTGGGAAAGCAGTCCATGGTGGCTGTTTTGTTTCCAACACAAGCAAATGACTTCAGAACAGTAACCGGAACTTAGGAAAGGGAACAAACAGTGAAACCTGGGGCAGAGGGGGCAGGGTGCTATCTGGGAGAACGTCACCTCCACAGAACACAGTCTTGCCAGGAAACCAGGAAGAGGTCCGTGACTCTCACCTTGCTGGTGAAAGGACCTGAGAAAGAACCTGCAGACATAATGCACTGCAGCCATGGAGGTGCCAGTAGGAAGAAGAGATGTGGCCAAGCACTGTGGCCACCTGACTAGCTATGCTCTCTGAACACACAGACATCAGGATTCCTTAGGTAATCGATAAACCTTTAGATCATCGAATGGCTGCCTAGGATGAGTAATAGAATAGCTGTCTAACATATCCAGGACTGCCTCTTTACTCTGCTACATAGCCAAAAAAAAAAAAGAAGAGAGAGAGAGAGATAAACAAGCTTAACTCACTTGCTTGATCCTTACTACTAAAAAAAAAAAAAAAATTCCCCCTTTTTCTGCTTTCTATAAGAATTCATTCCTGCAAGTACCAAAAGTATTATACAGTCTGGAGTGATTTCTTATTATGACAAAATACATAGCGATACAACACAGGTAGGGAATGTATCCCTCATGAGTAATAAATCCAACGAATGGACACGTGTGTATTACATGGAATACTCAGGCCTATAACTGCAGTCTAGGGGAGCTGAATTATGGCCCTAACACAACCAAGTAATTAATTAGTTCCATCATAACTTTTGTTTTATGACACTCACTTTTATATGCCAATAGTCAATTTAATGGTATTTTAAATTGAAGGAAAGCCCCAAGAGAGGAGGAGAAAGCACTAGATACCTTATTGAATCACAAATCTTATAATCTGATTTTTTAATTCCAAAAATGACCTAATAAACTTGCTTTATAACTAAATCCATCCTAACAATTTCTCTTTTGTGTTTTTCATTCACTTTTGGTAATCATGCAGATTTGAATTAGAAATCCATTACCATTGTAATTAAGTATAAAAATTACTTTGTGTGCTCTCAGGGTAAAGACCCTATGCTTGGGCTTCTATGGAGCTTGACCAGCATCCTCCAGGCATACAAAGGGGAACTGCAGGTTTTCAGTATTAGCCAGAGCCTCTAATTTGCTTGACTGCAATATATGAAATACATATGAATAATAAGCTCAGAAATTCATATCATCAAATGATTTCATCAGATGGAAATTTTACCTTGAGAAAAATACACTGGCATACAATTTTTCATTTTTAGCCTTCACAAAGTTTTAAAACTCCTGACCTATATTAAAAGTTTGCTGTTGATTTAGAAAGTAGCATTTAACAAAAGAAGTAAAGAACTGAATTGCAACAGTCTAAGAACTCAACAGATTATTGCAAAACGGTCTGCCTTAGATTCAAATGAATAAGAAAACTCAAGTTTGGCATTTATGCAGGCTTTCATCACAGAGCAATTACAATGCTAAATATTATGGGTGATTTTTAAAGAGTCTGTGAATTTAAAGACTGTTATTTTGTGCAAGAATAATTATTTTCTATTTTCATGAAAGTGCTATGATTACTAAAATGTATGGAATTTTGATCAAATCTACTCCAGTTGGCATCTGTGTTCTTTTCCTAATAAATTAAGAAATTCTTTGAATGGCTTAAATAATCTGAGTTTGCAAGCAAAATTACAGCCTAAATATATTGGCTGTTCATACCAGCAGTTAAGAAGCAAGACAGAACAAAGTCTTACCATTTGCTGTATTCTTTTTAAAGTTATCCAGGAATTCCTCCAGAAGTTGGGACTGGTTAGGAGGGGGCAGTTGGCTCCTCTGGTCCCTGGAGAACAGATCACTGTCCGACCAGGAAGTACACAGGGCTGCTTTTGTGTCCAGAGGCTGGGCAATCAGAGTGAGCCCAACGCTCTTCTCAGAAAACAGGGCCTCCATCTGCTTAAGGTCAAGATCAGACACAGATTCCCCATTTAAGGTCATGATTTCATTGCCCTTTCTCAGCCCTGAGAACAAGGAAAGGGAAAAGGAAGGAAAAAGAGAGATTACTGGGAGAATTATTTTAAAACAAAGGAAGGCCACAAACTCAAACCATGTACTCTTGGGACTATTTTGTTGTTGCTTTCTTCAAAGAAAGCACTAGAATGTATGGTACTTAGATGCCACTGATAACAAAATGAATTTCGGCTCCCTCAAACCTAGTTTTACAAAGAATCATCTGAAAGGGAAACAACCTGGGAGCCACTCATTAATTTTTCTTCAAGTATTCTGATGTTGAATGCCCTGGGAAATAACATTTGTTTTTATCTGTGTCTGTCTTTCATTCTTTTTCCCTCTCTCTATTTGTATATATGTACATATGCTCTATGTATGTACTTACTCTCTCTCTTAAAACACACACACACAGGCTAGCCAGTTAGCTCACTTGGGAGAGTGGGCTGCTACTGACACCAAGGTCAAGGGTTTGGATCCCCTTACCAGTAAGTCTCAAAAATAAATAATAAATAAATAGATAGATAGATAAATAGATAAATAAATAAATAACACAAATGCGCTCTCTCTATATAAACACATGCAATGCATTTTCAATTAAACTCTTTATAATTCTAGAAGAAACCATTTTCTGACAAAACCATAAGAAGAAAATTTCACTAGCCAGACTGCATTCCATAGTTTCAAATTAAGAGAGAACAGAGACATTGTGTGCCACACAGACCTTCCCCATATGCCAAGCTGTCCGGGAGAACATCACTTATAAATATCCGACTAATATGCTGATGCTCGTCCACCTGCGCTGTAACTGCAAACCCTAGGAATGAAAATAAAAGAAAAAAACTAGTCAAAATTCTCCATACCAGTTAATTTCTACAACTCAATCAGCAGTATTTCCTTACACATTTATTCTCATAAGTACAGTATGCTGAGAAAGTCTAAATTGCAACTATTTTGAAAGCACAAATACCTAGCGAGGGCAGAAAAAAGGAACATGTCAGATCAGAAGGCTTAACAAATCTGAGTGCACAACCATATTCAAAAGTTGAGACGATATACCTATGTTGATAGCAGCATTATTCGCAGCACACAAAGGATGGAAACAACCCAACTGTCCACTGACAGAAGAATGGATGAACAAAATGTGATACATACATACAGTGCAATATTATTCAACCTGAAAAAGGAAGGAAATTCTGACACATGCTATAACATGGATGAACCTTGAGGACACTATTTCAAGTGAAATAAGCCAGTCACAAAAGGACAAATACTGTATAATTCCTATATGAGATACCTAGAGTAGCCAAACTCATAGAAACAGAAATTAGAATGGTAGCTGCCAGGAACTAGGGGGAGGAGAACATGGATAGTTGGAGATTAATGGTGCAGAGTTTCAATTCTACAAGATGGTAAGATGTCTGGAGATGGATGGTGGTGACAGTAGCGCAACAATGTGAACGTACTTAATGCCACTGAACCACACACTTAAAAGTGGTTAAGATGATAAACTTTGTTATATGTATCTTGATACAATTAAAAAAAATTTTTTTTAATTTCTTAAGTTGAGATCAAACAATAACCTCATTGAAATAAATTAAATTCAGTTCAATAAATATTTGTTGAGAAACAACTACGTAGGGGTTAGGCATTTTAAGAAGATGAAGAAATGCTTGGATAGACACAGCACTTGCCCTAAAAACCCAGTGCAAAACCTAGACTCCCCTCCTCTAAACGCGTCTCCCTGACTTGGACAGTGCCCTCCTCTCTGATGCCACAGTTAGGAGCACATGTTTCAATGTCTTGGTCCCATAACACTAGGAGTTCTTTGAGGATAGGAAGAGTGTCCTGTTTCCTTATGTCTCTTCTGTGCCTCAGGCAGAGCCTGGCAATATCTTTGAAGGTATCTTCATTCAGTTATTCAAATACAAAAAGGAAGCACAAACGGTGACCAAGGACAGCAGAGTGAAGTCCAGAGAAGCAGACAAAGGCTAAGAGGACTTCAAAGGAAAAACCAACATAACATTTGGGTCAAAACAGATTATGTTAATTAAGAAACAAATAACAAATCATAGAAAGGAAATTTCAACATATGGTTGTCCCTCAGTATCCACGGGGAGATTAGTTCCAGGACCCCTGCCCCCCACTTATGGATACCAAAATTCACAGGTGCTCAAGTCCCTGATATAAAATGATGTAGTATTTGCATACAACATATGCACATCCTCCCATGTGCTTTATATCATCTCTAGATTACTTATAATACTTAATACAATGTAAGTGCTATGTAAATAGTTGTTACACTGTATTTCTTAATTTGTATTATTTTTTGTTGTATTGTTATTTTTTATTGGTTTTTTTCCTGATTATTTTCAATCCAAGTTTGGTTGAATCCACAGATGTGGAATACATGGCTATGGAGGGCCAATTGTATTATAATTTTAACATATTATAAACTTTAACACATTATCAACTTCAATCATTTTAAGGAAAATAATTATGCTATATGAATATACTTAAGAATGTTCTTTCTATGGAGATATTTACCAATCATTAGCTAATCACTGAGTTTCTATAATAAAAGACTATAAAAGACAGAAATGAACTTTAAGACATGAGCACAATCTAAAAAGAGCTTACAGCCAAATTTAAATGCAGGCCAACAAAAATGTGAGAATTAGTAACAGGTGATTTTCAGAAATGCTGACCCTTAATTGTTAAACTCAGGGAAGAAAGATAAGCAAAGCTAAAGCAATCAGATAAGTCTTCTTTAATAAAGTTAGACTTTTAGTTAGTTCTTGAAGGAAAGGTAGGATTTATATCATAAGACAGGAGGGATGGGGGAGGGGGAGAAGAAGGGAGTGAGGGTAGCATTGCAGGTGGGTAAACGGAAGCTAAGAACAAAGACACTAGAGATGAAAAGAAGCAGCATGAATCATGAGTTAATCCGCTCAGAGCAGCACCTGGCACAGTGACTTCACTGATTACCATTATCACTATTTTAAACTTCTACATTTAGTACTTTTAAGCACTTTGGCATTTTCCCCTAATATTGATACATATCTGTTTAGACTGCTAATATAAATAGAAATGAAGTAAGTTCAGAAACTCGTCATATTTTCTGATAATGTGAACGCAAAATTAGGTCCAAAGATATTGGGGAAAACAAGGCAATGACGAACAATACAATTCTCTGAAGAAGGGTTTCCTCATGCTTACCAAAGTCAGACACACTCTCAGTCTTTGTGAGATGCACATCATAAATACTTAGTGGAAAGACTTCTATTTCATCATAAACCTACAAAAGGTGAAAATATCAGAATCAGAGGATCTGATGTTACAATGTATCTTGGAAAATTATTTTGACACTTTTTAAAATAATGAAACAAAAGAAACTTTTTACAAGATACTCTTTATATGGAGACTGTTTTCAAACTAGATGCCAAATATAAAGAGAATTTTCCCCCAAAATTACATTTTTAAAATCAGAAGGCCATGAGGTATGGTTCAAACTGCCCTTTCTACAGCAAATGCACACTTGCCTGTTCTTGCATGTATTCATATGCTGCAGGAATACAGTACTCAGTGTTGTCATCTACTAATTTTCTAAGTTGTAGGCCATAACGGCTGGGTTCCAACTGTCTCATCTACAAAAAAGTCGTACGACAGTTATTCAGATTTTAAATGTTCTTCCTAAATTCATCATTGTTCAGTAGGCTCATTAAAAACTGAAGTAAAAATCTCTAAAAGAATACTACATACAATTTCCTGAGTTTAAGCCTATATAAGAGTTTAAATTTAAATGTGGGGGGGGTTAATTATTTTTAAATAAGCTTTTCTCTAAACGATATTGCTTATCACTAAAAACAAGAGATGCATTTTTTAAAAGAGGTTGTGGTAGAATATATCTGATAGTAGAATATATCTTACCATCTCAGCAAATGCTCTCTCTTTATATGATGGTTGTACCTAACTCCAAGTTGTTTCCTATTACTAAAGTAGAGAATTTGTAAAATGTAAATAAACCGCAGATTCTACAGACTTCAGAATTTGGAATTTCTTACTCCAAAAACTTTCCAAAAGGAAAATGTGTACACACACTTACACACACACAATCTTTTCTCTCTCTCTCATACACATTGTCAACAGTGAGAAATTTGTCTCAGGCCTATGCTCTGAGTCTAACTGACCCACTACTTCAGTCACCCTCCATCACTTGGAAAATTTACCAGTTTAATAACTGATGTCATTGGTTTATAACAACATTGTTGGTTTTCTGAAAAAAAAAACCAAACCTTATATATTAGAGCAAAAAGAAATAAGTCATAAGGACATAAGCAGCATGTATAAACGTATAATATCCTAAAGCTTCAAGTCAAAGTGACAAAGGAGGGCTAAACTTAAACATTATCCACATACATTAACTGTATGTGGTAAAAAAACATTATCAAACCCTACATGCCTTTTTCACCATTCCACATATGATTGTATTTTCTCCGCAAAATTAAAAATACTTCAGCTCTATTACGCCACCCGGTGGTCTAAAAGTTTCTGATCTGATGCTGAATATATTTCATCTCTTTCAGTATGCTCTCTTAAGATTTACCATAAACGTCTTTTTCAGATTGGGAATAAAATCCAGTTTAAATAATGAATAAAACATTATTTCATATCAATCTACATGAAGCAACTATGAATGATATGAAGTTACTTGTCTAATCTAGAGAAACCTGGAAAAACTATTTAGAATTAAAGTACTTGAAAGTTTATGCCACCTTCTTATAGAGCACCATCTCTAAGTAACCTAAACAGCAACAGACTTCATGATTGTTCTAGATATAAAAGTACATATAAAATTTCAATAGAATAGCTCGGGTTCTTCATTAAGGTACAAGATCATGACGTAACTCATTCTTCTAAACGACTGTGAAGTAGAATGCAAATTAATGTATATGCTAATATATATGTTAATTAATAAATATGCTAATATGTTCCTTAGCATAAAAAGTGAGGTCTTAAACACTACACAAATTTAGAAGATGTAGGAGTGCAACATTAATGATTATTTCTATTCAGTAGTATATTTCTGTAGCAAAATCCATTACCTTGCATGCCAAATTCAAAATATCTTCTACTCTGTGTTCTGGCTTGATCATTATAGTAACTCCTTTATTATCCCGAAAGTGAATATAAGTCTGGTTTTCCCATGTGTTGTCTCGGGGAACACCATCTACTGTTGTACCATATATATTCACAAGTTCATCAACCTGTTTTTAGATGCCAAAATAAAATGCAGACAGACTTGATAAATAAAGGAAAAAATATCCCCTTAACTCAAAGTATTTTTAGACAGCTCTTTCACATTCCTCACATCACTGGCTTCTCACAATTCTCTGGGGCAAACAAGCCCAGAGTTCCCTCACTTGGTTTACACAGATGAAAATGAAGCCCTGTGAGGCTGAGTGGAAGTCAGCTGACTCCCCAACCTGTGTTCTACCTACCATGGCATTTTGCCACTTAGACCCAGTTAGAATACTGCAACCCATGTAAGGGCTGCTTACTACCCAATCACTCATCTAGAGCTGTGGTGTGCATCTAAGCTACAACCCCTTCCCAACTTCCAGATGAATTCCAAACACACTCATCCATGGCCAGTGACACATGCCTGCCTCCTAACCCTGAACTGCACTTAACTTAATCCAAGCGTGATTCTCCTGTCTCTTATTTCTACTTGTTTTTTAAAATTAACCACTAGCCCTGGGGAAATCTTATCTCTCTTCAGTGTCACATGTAGATACTCTGTTAGAAAATTATCTCAAAACATACCACTTTTAGAAAAACTTTCCCAAAGAAGTTTAGCTTCCTAAACTTCTTCATCACAGCAATTTGAGAACTTCATGCAAATATGTATTTCTATAATTTATAACAAATAGTTAACATTTCTTAAGGAACTCAAAAATGTATTTCTTAGGCTAGGTTCTCCCATTAGCAGTGATAAAGAAAAGATTTGGGGAGCTGAAATCAAAAGTCATAGTCTCTACCACCTGCGAAGAGTAGTCTAGAACAAGACAATTTACCTTGCTAATAAGCCCTGGCTCCTATTATATAAAAGGGGACATTACTAATATAATTACTTAAGTTTATTAATTAACAATACAAGTTTTTGTGAGCAAAGAAGGTCATATATGTGAAAACATCTTACACACCAGACTATCACATTATATACTACTCATCATACCTTAATGTTATCATTGATGAGTGATTTTACTCTGAATTCTATGCATTTTTTAAACACAAAGCAAAAGATCCTCCTATATAGGAATTAAAAACTAGGATATAGCAGAAAATTTAAAAAAAAAAAAAAAAAAAAAGCTAAGCAAAGTAAAGGAAGAATCAATCTTTCCATGTCATCTTTTTGAAAATGTGGTGCTCAACTTTGAAGTGACATTTCTGGATCTGTCATGGATATGTCACTTTCAGCACATTTTCCTGGAAGAATGATCACAGCCAGAATGAATATCCCCCCAAATGTCAACATGAAAGAAAAAAGGGAACAGAGGAGCAGATGCCTGGAGCCAAGGATGCCGGGAACCAGCCTGGACACTCTGTCCTGAGGGGTCCTATCTCACATGATCACTTTTTTTTTTTCTGATTCATTCTCCCAGGTAGTTCTTTTCCTCTGGGCAGTGATTTTTTAATACAGATGCTGCCATAGTTTGGCCCCACCTCTCAAACTATGCTTGTTTAGAACAACTAAGCTCCCAGCAGAGGTCACTGTGGAGTAAGAAACCACACAAAGAGGAAGACCAATAGGAAGTTAAATAGTCCCAATTACTGCTGCAGAGCAATTTAGTTCTGCACTTTTGGAGAACAGGAAAAACGTAAGAGGGGACACACAGGTGGGGAAGGGACATGAAAAATTAAAATTCACGACTATGTCCTGGCTGCCCTCTTGTGCCCATCATAGGAAGACTGCAGTCCACAGGGCCAAATGACATGCTGTGTTTACTCACTACTCAGAGACACCCTCTCAGGTAGGCACCATCATCACTCTCTATTTAACAGGCGAGAAAAATAAGGCTCAGAAAATTCTAGAGCCTTGCCCAAGTTCACACAACTAGAGACTGTGGTACTATGGGAATCTGAACCCTGGAAGTCTGGCTTGAGCCTGTGCTCACCATCACTACACTCTACAGAAACATCAGCCTAGGGCAGGCTAGTTAGCTCAGATGGTTAGAGCACAGCCTTATAACACCAAGGTCATGGGTTCAGATCCCAGTATCATAAAAAAAAGAAAGAAAGAAAGGTCAATCTGGTGGTTAACTCCCCACAAAATGGGTGCAACCTAAATTCTTTTCCATTATTCTACTATCTACACCATGATCTGGTTGAACAAAATGGCTCACCTGACATTCCCTAAAAAGGATTGTCACTCTCCTGCCTCCAGACCCATGTTCATTTCAATCTCCTTTGCCTGCTTACCCTTCCTTACAGCTTCAGTGCTGGAACCATATGCAGTTGTCCCTCTCTCAAGATCTACAGGGGTCTGGTTTTAGCACCTCCCACGGATACCAGAATCTACCAAAATCCACAGATGCTCAAATCCCTGGTATAAAATAGTGTAGTATTTGCATAGAAGCTGTGCACATCCTCCTATATACTCTATATATCTCTAGATTACTTATACCTGATACAACGTAAATGCTATATAAATAGTTGTTATACTGAATTGGTTTTTTAATTTTTTTTTTTTTTAATTGTGGGTTCCCCCCCCAAATATTTTCAATCCGTAACGTTAGTTAAATCTGTGGACATGAAACCTGAGGATACGAACAGTACACTGTATATCCTACAACCTTCTTTCAAATGTTACCCTTTCTCTTATGAAGTCTCTCCTGTCCTGCAACCTCTACCCACATTCCATTCAGTTAGATGAGTCCACTCTCCTATGTCCCTGGTATAGCATTTAGCAAAGCCCAGCTCACATGATGGTCATTTTTAGGTCTCCCTGGCTCACCCCACCATGATAAGATGAATAGCAGCAAAGGCTCTGAGTTTCTCATTCTCTCTCCTTCAGCCCTTAACACAGTGCACCTCGAACCCAGAACACACCGAACACATGGTGCTAAGTTAGATACAGCTCAAAATTCACAGTCATACACAGGCATGAAAGGTAAAAGCTGTCCATTTTCAATAACTTATTCAGATCTATTTATACAGTTTCAAGTTCTTTATGCTCCCTAAAATTTCAAGAAGAGAAATTAACAGATTATTGGAGGAAAACAAGACCTGGACAAGAGCAAAGTGTGCAGGTAAATAGAGGGATGGAAGGAAGGACAAAAGAAGTATTCCTGTTACATTCAATTAAGCAAGGCCTTGTGCTACAACTGCTCCTAGTCTACACTGTTGACCTAAGATCTAGTGAGTGATAGAAGATGCCTATCAAAGCCAAGGCCAGCAGGGATTCAGACATTCTCAAGAGACCCCACAATGAAAATTTAGAAGTAATTTTTTTCTGTGTGTAAGACATACATACACACATCTATACACATCCTACAAATGTATACAATTCAAGAAAGGAAAAACCTAGTTATTCAAAGGAAGCATCATGTAGAACTAATTAATTAGAACTAGAAAAAGAAAAGGCAATTTAGTGCTTAAAGATCTCCTAGGCTGTTGTAAGTTTTGCCCTTTTGGAGAGAAAACTGAATTGATTCCCTCAAGAAGGGCCCAATCAATCCAAGCTGAAAATACACGTTTTAGTTTCAGTAAGCCAGACAAAATATTCTCCTATATACTTTTCACAAAAGAAACAAAAAATCTTGAAAATCAACACAAAAAAAACAGAACCATCTGGAAAACCATTTTCGCAGCTTACCCTTTTCAAAGATGCTATATTAATTTTTTTTAACCACTCACCCAAAACTCCATGGTTGGCTACCTCTGTCAAGATTGTTGCATACCCCTCATCTCATACACCACTCCTCCCTCCCACCACCAAACAAAAATCGTTTCCAACTAGGCTGTTGTGGGTTTCCAGTTCCTAGAGAATGCAATGGAGGTAATAAAAAAATAATAATGAAAGACAACCTGGGTCGATCCCCTGCCTTGTCAGGGCTGGTTATCTAATGTCTCCGCACTTCAGTTTCTTCACCTTTAAAAGGGCTTAAAAACACCAGCCTCACAGGGAGGTTAGGAGAATGCTGTAAGGAACAGCATTTGAAAGACACAAACTGTAAAGAGTTTCTGAAATTCAGCCTGGATTGTGGCATTATACTGTACTAGGTGTAACCACCGTAATTCAGTGATGGCCACTATAAAGACCTGCGTGAGGACAATTCCCTTATTTCAAAACCCTGGGGAACTGTGGTTGCTGTTAATGCTCAGATCACCTTAAAGTCCAGCTCTGACTGGCCATTCACAAAATGGGAACTTCACTGAACTACAGGCACAGCCACTACAGACTAACTGGTTAATGTCTGCAAATCCCTTTAGCTCTCCTGGTAGGGCAACTTCTACAGAAGCATTTATTATTATTATTACATTCATGGTCCTGAAACCACATGTCAAATTACTCATGCTCAGTATGCCACAAGGAGAGAAAATTGAAACTCCGAGTGTTCTCACAGCAGATGCTTTTGGATCAAATGGTTTGTAATTACTACTTGGA